>NW_026968006.1:300000-550280 GCF_028390025.1 Pseudophryne corroboree | reverse complement strand
TTCACCAGCAATTGCCTCCAGAAAGTACACAGGGATCTGAGATGGTGGATTCCAGTGGGGACGAATTAATAATCTGTGAGGAGGGGGATGTACACAGTGAAAGGGGTGAGGAATCGGAGGATGATGAGGTGGACATCTTGCCTCTGTAGAGCCAGTTTGTGCAAGGAGAGATTGATTGATTCTTTTTTGGTGGGGGCCCAAACCAACCAGTCATTTCAGTCAGTCGTGTGGCAGACCCTGTCGCTGAAATGATGGGTTCGTCAATGTTTTTCTTTTCAATCTAAGCCCCTGCAGTTTTCTGTAAGCATCTGCTTCGCTATGATGATCAACAAGTCACAAGGGAAAACACTCAGGGCTGGAGGCGTAGATCTTAGGACCAGCTGCTACAAGCATGGCAGAGGTGTCACTATCACTGGTGACACCCAGAGAGGCGGCGAGGGAGATTGTAATGCAGTGCGCGCAGATAAGCAGCGCAATGGTAAAAAGGAGGCATGGTCTCATAGGTAGGGGTGTGGCCTGAATCACCATTTTGTTGCTGCGGGTATCCCGGGGGTTGGGGGCTGTACCCGGGGACTAGTGTGTGAGTGGTGCTGGCTCCTGCACAGTGACAGAAACTGGGTGTTGCACGTAATGTCACAGTGAAACACCCATATTCTGTCACTGAAGAAGAGCTGGCACTTTGGTGTCACCCCCCTTGGCGGGTGACACTCGGGTGTGTGCCGCAACCCCGTTGTGATGCCACTGACCCATGGGAAGCTTTACGTGGCTTACCCATGTGTTAGTAGCCCCAAGCATCTTTTGTGTTAGTCCCTGAAGAAAAACTTCAAATATTGTTTACAATTTTGTAATCAATGGCCTAATTCAGTATGGATTGCAAATTCTGCTAAGTAACAGAATTTGCAATCCTTTGGTTCGCATGCTGGGGCCACCCATCACAGGGCATGGCCACCCAGCATGCCGCCTCCCTTTTTGACCACGCTGAAATTGCAGACTCAGTGCAGTTCAGCGTGATCATAAAAAATGGGTTAGCCTCCTGTTGGTGCAGACTGTACGTGTGCGCAGGAAGCCGCCACCATTTCTGTGATCGCAACGGCTGCATGTGATGTCATGCAGCCGCTCTGACCACGCCTCCTGTTTCTCCGTTGAAGCCCTGCCCCCGCACCGCTCCATCTCCGACTTTGAAATGGAGTGTTGCTGACCCCCCCCCCCCCGCACCGATTGACAGTCACAGAAAATGCAGGCGCATGCGTATGCTCTTAGCAATTTTTGCAGTTGGATTGCTTATTGTGATTGCAATCCAACCTGAATCAGGCTCTATTACCTATCACAATGCACTGCAGGTAGTACAAAATGGGGTTAATATAGGAGAAAACCCCCCAGAGCTGTGCTCCTTAACTGTCCCTGGTGGCTAGTGGAGCGACTGCCCAGTAATCAGTGTCCAAGCCAGTGCGCACACGGCCCGACCCTACTGCCACGCTGGATCACGGTATAGTGTGGGCACAGAAACCCCTTACCTCCCTTTCATCAGCGGCCTCGTGATCCCGGAGGGCGGTGTGTGTGTGACTGACCTTAGGAAGAAACTGGAGCCTCCGCTGCAGTGACCCAGCAACCAGGGCACGGGAGTATACTGCGCCGCTGGGAGTGATGGAGCTGCAGTAAAGATGTCTATTAGACCTAGCCTGCTGCAGCCCTTGTACATTCTTATAAAAAAAGTTCTTCTTTTCTTGTCAAAATTAATAGCTAAGTATAGGCTGCCTGAGGCAGCCCCCTGTTAAGTGTCCTGCTCCTGAAGGCACCAACTACAAACTGAGCTCCCTGTTCATGGAAGCGAGGTTATAGAGCAGGGGGCGCTGAGCATCTTGGGAACAGTCAAAAGCTTTGAGCCTGTTGGTGCCTCAGATCAAGATCCTACTCTACACCCCAATGTGAATCCTTGTGGAGTCCAGTGTACCCCACAGAAGAAATGAATGTGTCACACCCATTGGCAGCAACATTAGAATAGCTGCTGATGGGCACAATTGAGAAAGGAAGGGGGGAAAACATTTGAATCCAGCACATATATGTAATTTGAATATGTAATTTGTACCTTCCTACTTTAAAATGTAATGGATGAACCTCACCCTGTGAGAACTATCTTCATGATCAAGAGATCTCATATGCAAGATAAGTATGTGTTGGCAGAGGCGCTCACTGGGCAGAGATGCTGATCGCATCTCTGGCATGTGCCGGTGCACTGCGGCACCAGCACACACACACACACACACACACACACACACACACACACACACACACACACACACACACACACACACACACACACACACACTTCAGACCTGATCTCCTGTTGTGTGAATATGCACAGCAGAGATCAGGTCTGAATTAGGCCCTATATACAGCTGTCAGAAAGGCAGGGATCTGCTGCTGCCAGTGAGGCAGGGATGTGCTGCTGTCAGTGAAGCAGTGATCTGCTGCTGCCAGTGAGGCAGGGATGTGCTGCTGCTGCCAGTGAGGCAGGGATGTGCTGCTATAAGTGAGGCAGGTATGTGCTGCTGTCAATGAGGCAGGGATGTGCTGCTGTCAGTGAAGCAGGGATGTGCTGCTGTCAGCGAGGCAGTGATCTGCTGCCCACTATCTCCCTATCACCCCTGCCTGAGTCACACACTTTCCCTGTCACCCCTGCCCCAGTTACCCACTATCTCCCAGTCACCGCTGCCTCAGTTAACCACTATACCTGCGACCCCTGCCTCAGTCACCCACTATACCAGTCACCCCTGCTTTAGTCACCCACTATCTCTGAGGTGTAGCTAGGGGTCCAAGCGCCCCTGGCAAAGTAAGGGACTGGCGCCCCCCCTTTCGATAAAGCATTGCAGTCCATTGGCGGTTACCATGTTGGAGCCACAGCAACTGACCCCCTCCCCCACACGCTGCCCTACATCATCGGCTGGGATTCACTGTTGGTGTGAAGCCACTGGGAACATTCTGGTAGCATTAGCAGCAGTCTGTGTCATAGATAGGGAAGGCAGAAGGTTAACTAGCTAATAGCAGTCTGTTGGCAGCAGAGGCTGGGCGGGGGGCTGAGAATGAGGCAACGCTGATCAGTGTCCAGTCTGCTCAGACAAAAATATTTTGTGATCAGGGCTGGTTCTAGACCAAAGGAGCCAATGGCAAAAATTTCCTTTGGCACCCCCCCCCCACACACACACACACATACACACACACACACACACACACACACACACACACACACACACACACCAAAAAAGAACATATCCCAGTTTAACATAACGCTATGTGGTGCAAGGTGTGGAGCAGGTCACTTGTATCAGACCTCTGACATTTGCCTTTTCACCCATATTGCATACTTTTTCTTGCAGGTTGTGTATTAATTCAAGAAGTGTTCTAAGTACTTCAGCTTAGTATCTTTACTGACCCCTCTTTACCCCACACTACATAACTGACCCCTCTATACCCTACACTACATCACTGACCTTTCTATAACCATCACTGCATTACTGACCCCTCTATTAGAGATGTGCACTTGAAATTTTTCGGGTTTTGTGTTTTGGTTTTGGGTTCGGTTCCGCGGCCGTGTTTTGGGTTCGACCGCGTTTTGGCAAAACCTCACCGAATTTTTTTTGTCGGATTCGGGTGTGTTTTGGATTCGGGTGTTTTTTTCAAAAAACACAAAAAAACAGCTTAAATCATAGAATTTGGGGGTCATTTTGATCCCAAAGTATTATTAACCTCAAAAACCATAATTTCCACTCATTTTCAGTCTATTCTGAACGCCTCACACCTCACAATATTATTTTTAGTCCTAAAATTTGCACCGAGGTCGCTGGATGACTAAGCTAAGCGACCCTAGTGGCCGACACAAACACCTGGCCCATCTAGGAGTGGCACTGCAGTGTCACGCAGGATGGCCCTTCCAAAAAACACTCCCCAAACAGCACATGACGCAAAGAAAAAAAGAGGCGCAATGAGGTAGCTGTGTGAGTAAGCTAAGCGACCCTAGCGGCCGACACAAACACCTGGCCCATCTAGGAGTGGCACTGCAGTGTCACGCAGGATGGCCCTTCCAAAAAACACTCCCCAAACAGCACATGACGCAAAGAAAAAAAGAGGCGCAATGAGGTAGCTGTGTGAGTAAGATAAGCGACCCTAGTGGCCGACACAAACACCTGGCCCATCTAGGAGTGGCACTGCAGTGTCACGCAGGATGGCCCTTCCAAAAAACACTCCCCAAACAGCACATGACGCAAAGAAAAAAAGAGGCGCAATGAGGTAGCTGTGTGAGTAAGATAAGCGACCCTAGTGGCCGACACAAACACCTGGCCCATCTAGGAGTGGCACTGCAGTGTCACGCAGGATGGCCCTTCAAAAAAATACTCCCCAAACAGCACATGACGCAAAGAAAAATGAAAGAAAAAAGAGGTGCAAGATGGAATTGTCCTTGGGCCCTCCCACTTACCCTTATGTTGTATAAACAGGACATGCACACTTTAACCAACCCATCATTTCAGTGACAGGGTCTGCCACACGACTGTGACTGAAATGACGGGTTGGTTTGGACCCCCACCAAAAAAGAAGCAATTAATCTCTCCTTGCACAAACTGGCTCTACAGAGGCAAGATGTCCACCTCATCATCATCCTCCGATATATCACCGTGTACATCCCCCTCCTCACAGATTATCAATTCGTCCCCACTGGAATCCACCATCTCAGCTCCCTGTGTACTTTGTGGAGGCAATTGCTGCTGGTCAATGTCTCCACGGAGGAATTGATTATAATTCATTTTAATGAACATCATCTTCTCCACATTTTCTGGAAGTAACCTCGTACGCCGATTGCTGACAAGGTGAGCGGCGGCACTAAACACTCTTTCGGAGTACACACTTGTGGGAGGGCAACTTAGGTAGAATAAAGCCAGTTTGTGCAAGGGCCTCCAAATTGCCTCTTTTTCCTGCCAGTATAAGTACGGACTGTCTGACGTGCCTACTTGGATGCGGTCACTCATATAATCCTCCACCATTCTTTCAATGGGGAGAGAATCATATGCAGTGCCAGTAGACGACATGTCCGACTCCGTAATCGTTGTCAGGTCCTTCAGTCCGGACCAGATGTCAGCATCAGCAGTCGCTCCAGACTGCCCTGCATCACCGCCAGCGGGTGGGCTCGGAATTCTGAGCCTTTTCCTCGCACCCCCAGTTGCGGGAGAATGTGAAGGAGGAGATGTTGACAGGTCGCGTTCCGCTTGACTTGACAATTTTGTCACCAGCAGGTCTTTGAACCCCAGCAGACTTGTGTGTGCCGGAAAGAGAGATCCAAGGTAGGTTTTAAATCTAGGATCGAGCACGGTGGCCAAAATGTAGTGCTCTGATTTCAACGGATTGACCACCCGTGAATCCTTGTTAAGTGAATTAAGGGCTCCATCCACAAGTCCCACATGCCTAGCGGAATCGCTCTGTGTTAGCTCCTCCTTCAATGTCTCCAGCTTCTTCTGCAAAAGCCTGATGAGGGGAATGACCTGACTCAGGCTGGCAGTGTCCGAACTGACTTCACGTGTGGCAAGTTCAAAGGGCAGCAGAACCTTGCACAACGTTGAAATCATTCTCCACTGCGCTTGAGACAGGTGCATTCCACCTCCTATATCGTGCTCAATTGTATAGGCTTGAATGGCCTTTTGCTGCTCCTCCAACCTCTGAAGCATATATAGGGTTGAATTCCACCTCGTTACCACTTCTTGCTTCAGATGATGGCAGGGCAGGTTCAGGCGTTTTTGGTGTTGCTCCAGTCTTCTGTACGTGGTGCCTGTACGCCGAAAGTGTCCCGCAATTCTTCTGGCCACCGACAGCATCTCTTGCACGCCCCTCTCGTTTTTTAAATAATTCTGCACCACCAAATTCAAGGTATGTGCAAAACATGGGACGTGCTGGAATTTGCCCATATTTAATGCACACACAATATTGCTGGCGTTGTCCGATGCCACAAATCCACAGGAGAGTCCAATTGGGGTAAGCCATTCCGCGATGATCTTCCTCAGTTGCCGTAAGAGGTTTTCAGCTGTGTGCGTATTCTGGAAACCGGTGATACAAAGCGTAGCCTGCCTAGGAAAGAGTTGGCGTTTGCGAGATGCTGCTACTGGTGCCGCCGCTGCTGTTCTTGCGGCGGGAGTCCATACATCTACCCAGTGGGCTGTCACAGTCATATAGTCCTGACCCTGCCCTGCTCCACTTGTCCACATGTCCGTGGTTAAGTGGACATTGGGTACAACTGCATTTTTTAGGACACTGGTGAGTCTTTTTCTGACGTCCGTGTACATTCTCGGTATCGCCTGCCTAGAGAAGTGGAACCTAGATGGTATTTGGTAACGGGGGCACACTACCTCAAGAAATTGTCTAGTTCCCTGTGAACTAACGGCGGATACCGGACGCACGTCTAACACCAACATAGTTGTCAAGGCCTCAGTTATCCGCTTTGCAACAGGATGACTGCTGTGATATTTCGTCTTCCTCGCAAAGGACTGTTGGACAGTCAATTGCTTGGTGGAAGTAGTAAAAGTGGGCTTACGACTTCCCCTCTGGGATGACCATCGACTCCCAGCAGCAACAACAGCAGCGCCAGCAGCAGTAGGCGTTACACGCAAGGATGCATCGGAGGAATCCCATGCAGGAGAGGACTCGTCAGAATTGCCAGTGACATGGCCTGCAGGACTATTGGCATTCCTGGGGAAGGAGGAAATTGACACTGAGGGAGTTGGTGGGGTGGTTTGCGTGAGCTTGGTTACAAGAGGAAGGGATTTACTGGTCAGTGGACTGCTTCCGCTGTCGCCCAAAGTTTTTGAACTTGTCACTGACTTATTATGAATGCGCTGCAGGTGACGTATAAGGGAGGATGTTCCGAGGTGGTTAACGTCCTTACCCCTACTTATTACAGCTTGACAAAGGCAACACACGGCTTGACACCTGTTGTCCGCATTTCTGTTGAAATACTTCCACACCGAAGAGCTGATTTTTTTGGTATTTTCACCAGGCATGTCAATGGCCATATTCCTCCCACGGACAACAGGTGTCTCCCCGGGTGCCTGACTTAAACAAACCACCTCACCATCAGAATCCTCCTGGTCAATTTCCTCCTCAGCGCCAGCAACACCCATATCCTCCTCATCCTGGTGTACTTCAACACTGACATCTTCAATCTGACTATCAGGAACTGGACTGCGGGTGCTCCTTCCAGCACTTGCAGGGGGCGTGCAAATGGTGGAAGGCGCATGCTCTTCACGTCCAGTGTTGGGAAGGTCAGGCATCGCAACCGACACAATTGGACTCTCCTTGTGGATTTGGGATTTCGAAGAACGCACAGTTCTTTGCTGTGCTTTTGCCAGCTTGAGTCTTTTCATTTTTCTAGCGAGAGGCTGAGTGCTTCCATCCTCATGTGAAGCTGAACCACTAGCCATGAACATAGGCCAGGGCCTCAGCCGTTCCTTGCCACTCCGTGTGGTAAATGGCATATTGGCAAGTTTACGCTTCTCCTCCGACAATTTTATTTTAGATTTTTGAGTCCTTTTTTTACTGATATTTGGTGTTTTGGATTTTACATGCTCTGTACTATGACATTGGGCATCGGCCTTGGCAGACAACGTTGCTGGCATTTCATCGTCTCGGCCATGACTAGTGGCAGCAGCTTCAGCACGAGGTGGAAGTCGATCTTGATCTTTCCCTATTTTTGGAACCTCAACATTTTTGTTCTCCATATTTTAATAGGCACAACTAAAAGGCACCTCAGGTAAACAATGGAGATGGATGGATACTAGTATACTTATGGATGACGAGCGACTGCCGACACAGAGGTAGCTACAGCCGTGGACTACCGTACTGTGTCTGCTGCTAATATAGACTGGATGATAATGAGATAAAATTAAAATATATATATATATATATATCACACTAGTACTGCAGCCGGACAGGTATATATTATGTAATGACGGACCTGCTGGACACTGTCTGTCAGCACTGCAGACTCCTAAAGTAAGCTACTAGTATCAAGAAGATAGAAAAAAAAAAAACCACGGGTAGGTGGTATACAATTATGGATGGACGAGCGACTGCCGACACAGAGGTAACTACAGCCGTGGACTACCGTACTGTGTCTGCTGCTAATATAGACTGGATGATAATGAGATAAAATTAAAATATATATATATATCACACTAGTACTGCAGCCGGACAGGTATATATTATGTAATGACGGACCTGCTGGACACTGTCTGTCAGCACTGCAGACTCCTAAAGTAAGCTACTAGTATCAAGAAGATAGAAAAAAAAAAACCACGGGTAGGTGGTATACAATTATGGATGGACGAGCGACTGCCGACACAGAGGTAGCTACAGCCGTGGACTACCGTACTGTGTCTGCTGCTAATATAGACTGGATGATAATGAGATAAAATTAAAATATATATATATATATCACACTAGTACTGCAGCCGGACAGGTATATATTATGTAATGACGGACCTGCTGGACACTGTCTGTCAGCACTGCAGACTCCTAAAGTAAGCTACTAGTATCAAGAAGATAGAAAAAAAAAACCACGGGTAGGTGGTATACAATTATGGATGGACGAGCGACTGCCGACACAGAGGTAGCTACAGCCGTGGACTACCGTACTGTGTCTGCTGCTAATATAGACTGGATGATAATGAGATAAAATTAAAATATATATATATTATATATCACACTAGTACTGCAGCCGGACAGGTATATATTATGTAATGACGGACCTGCTGGACACTGTCTGTCAGACTCAGCACTGCAGACTCCTAAAGTAAGCTACTAGTATCAAGAAGATAGAAAAAAAAAAAACCACGGGTAGGTGGTATACAATTATGGATGGACGAGCGACTGCCGACACAGAGGTAGCTACAGCCGTGGACTACCGTACTGTGTCTGCTGCTAATATAGACTGGATGATAATGAGATAAAATTAAAATATATATATATATATCACACTAGTACTGCAGCCGGACAGGTATATATTATGTAATGACGGACCTGCTGGACACTGTCTGCAGAATGCGTTTATAAAAACACCACACGACGAGTGTTTAACTTTTTCAGGCAGACAATCACAATATACTGGTGGTCAGCAGACAATCACAATACTGGTGGTCAGTGGTCACTGGTCAGTCACACTGGCAGTGGCACTCTGGCAGCAAAAGTGTGCACTGTACTTAAAATATGTACTCCTGCTATAACTGCTCCCCAGTCTCCCCCACAATTAAGCTGTGTGAGCAGTGAGCACTCAGCACAGTCAGATAATGATATACAGTATTATATATAATGCAGCACACTGGGCTGAGCACAGATATGGTATGTGACTGTGTCACACTGTGTATCGTTTTTTTTCAGGCAGAGAACGGATTAATTAAACTGGTGGTCACTGGTCACACTATCAGCAGCAAGTAGTACTCCTCCTAATAATATGCTCCCCAAAATTTGTGTCTCTCTCTAGTACTCTAGTCTAAACGGAGAGGACGCCAGCCACGTCCTCTCCCTATCAATCTCAATGCACGTGTGAAAATGGCGGCGACGCGCGGCTCCTTATATAGAATCCGAGTCTCGCGATAGAATACGAGCCTCGCGAGAATCCGACAGCGGGATGATGACGTTCGGGCGCGCTCGGGTTAACCGAGCAAGGCGGGAAGATCCGAGTCGCTCGGCCCCGTGTAAAAAAACCTGAAGTTCGGGCGGGTTCGGATTCCGAGGAACCGAACCCGCTCATCTCTACCCTCTATACAGTACACTGACCTCTATATACCTGCTAGTACATCCCTGATGCCTATATTCCCTAAGCTAAATCCCTGACGCCTCTATTCCCTATGCTACATCCCTGACGCCTCTATTCCCTATGCTACATCCCTGACGCCTCTATACCCTACGCTACATCCCTGATGCCTCTATTCCCTACGCTACATTCCTGATGCCTCTATAACCTACGCTACATCCCTGACGCCTCTATACCCTACGCTACATCCCTGACGCCTCTATACAGTACAATGCATTACTGATCCCTCTAGACCATACATCCTCATTACATCAGAGAGATAGTGAAACACTGGAAAAAATAAGGATAAAGTGGACTACAGAAACTGATGCTCTAAACAAAGGAGAGAGAGAGAGAGAGAGAAAAGCACAAGGGAAAGTGGGCAATCGGAACACCATAGAGAGAGGAGAGATAGAAATGCCTGAAAAAGTAAAGGGGGTTGGGTATGGCATCCGGCGCTCGGGATTCCAGCAGTCACATGATACCTAATCCTAACCCTCTGGGGGGGTGGCGGATAGGGCTAACCCTCAGGGGGTGGCAGCTAGGACTAACCCCCCCCCCCCCTCCTAGTGCCTTCCCTAACACCCCCTCCCCCGGTCCTAACCCTCCCTCCAATACTCGCCTTCGGGATGTTGGCTGTCTGTGTGCCGGCACCAGTCTCCCAAGTGGTGTCAGGATTCCAACATCGGTCAAATGACCGCCGGTATACCGTCTGCCGGGATGGTAAATGTATCCTGAGGACAGGTAGTGAGTGTGGAGGGATAGGTGGTTCAGTAAAATGTAACAGCTCAAACTGCGATCATTCACTGATAAATTGATTTATAGCTCTCCCTTTTTAACCATTGCAGTCATAAAAGCAATGTTTTTTAAACTTTTAAATAAAGCTTGTTAGCATCCCCAGCACACTGTATATGCTGGGAGATGTAGTTCTCAATATGAAAACATTTAATTACTGTATGAACTCTAATTCCCCAACTGAAACCTCTCACAAACACACACTCCTAAATCTAGTACACACACACACACACATTTCCCCAGTACTGACAACTCTCATCACTTCCACACACTGACAACTCCCTCCTGCTCCTCTCCCCACTGACACTGACAGCTCCCTCACAGTCACACACATCCTCCACCCCCCCACACACACACTGATAGCACACATGCACAAATCCCCCCCTCCTCGACACTAACTGTCACGGACTGCTTGGGCAGCAGGGGGCAGGCTCTGACTTGAAGTGCTGAAATTCAACAGCTCTCTCGAACTTGCAAGGCATGGCTGTGCAGCTGTCTCCAGCCATCTCCTTGCCCACTGTGTAATTTGTGGCGTTCTCTGATGTTCCCCGCTCTGCCTCTACAACCGGCACATAATGTACAGCAGTGGTGACTCCTGAGTATGGGCCTGGAGAACTCCGCCTACCGGGGGGTAGGGATTAATAATTTCAAAGGGGCAGAGCTAGGAGTGAAGCAGTGGACAGCAGTTGAGGGGCGTTTCAAACTGTAACAGGGTTGGGACAATTTCAGTATCCTTCCCTCACCGTCTAATTGGTCAGTCCCACGCTGATTGCCATAGCGCCCTTTCGAGACTGCAGAACTCTATCCCTTAGCCACGGTTGGCACAGCTGGATGGTGCCCCTGGCAAGTGCCATCCTGGCCAAGGGGTAGATACGCCCCTGAGGGTCAGGGCCAGCAACAGAAATCTCGGGGCCCAGTACACTGATATCTCTGGGGCCCCCTCAACCCCCCCTTAACTTGGCAGAGGGATCTTTAAAAAAAAATGGAGCCTTTGACTCGGACCGTCAGTGAGGCCGGCAGGTGGTTTTCATACTGGGCTATCCAGCTCTTCGGTGGCGGTGGCAGGGACATTCAGAAAAGGGCCAGCACAGCAACATGCATAATAATGGCAATACAGTATGGACCACAGGGACTGGACAAAGTGATGGGGTAAAAGGAGGGGGGAGGGTTTAGTTGGCCTGTTAATTGTTTTCCTGCTTAAATTGAGCAGTTGGTGGATACACTTTAAAAAGCAATATTGGCACTGTGGCCCCATTATTTCTGTTCTTAATACTTGGAGCCCTGAACAAGTGTCCCCTTTGTCCCCCCTGTCACCGGGCCTGTTCAGGCGTTACCTATGGAGAAGCTGCGACATGACATCCTAGGACACGATACTGCACCATGCATCACCATTATATTTCAGTGTGCCTTGTCAATATTTAAATCTTGTTCTGTGTGACGTGAGTTGTAAATGGTTGAAAATCTCTGTGCTACAGTATCGTCACCATGTAGTTATAACAACACCGCAAAACCAAAAGACGTGTTTTGGTAGAGGGACTGCTGGAGGGGCCCATTGGGGCCCCCAGTTTGCTACCCCACCCCAGTATACCTGTGCTGTAGCCAGTGGAAGGGGCACTATCTTCCCGGTGATCTCTTCGGGAAGATGGTGCCGCACATAGAAAGCAAAGACTCTGGCTGCACTCTCCTGCCCTCGCTCTAAGCAAGGTGATCGGGCCACAAAAGGACCCCTGTCGGACCCCGGCCTGTGGGCCACAAAAGGATGCATTGGGGGCGGCATGCGGCCCATGGGTTTGACACCCCTGCCCTAGAGTATCAAAATTTGTTTCACGGCACCCCTAGGCCAAAGTTTTTTTTATTGAGAAATTCAGAAAAAAATATAAAATTAAGTAAATTGTGTTTATAGCATGTCATCCTCAGGTTCAGTTATGTTGTGAGGGAATGGTTTTGCCAATTTAATAAAGTATAAATAATTTTAATTGGTCCTGGACCACCAAACTATGCTACCAGTGCAAGAACCCCAGTTTGGAAACTACTGCCATAAAATAAACCTTTTTTGTTTTTTTTAAACTACATGTAATACACCTAAGATCTCAGTTCCTAAAAGGTTTTAAACCTTTGCATACAGTAAACTACACATATTTAAAAATCCTACACCGGGCCAATTTCATGGCAGTCTCGGATAGGAGGGCATTGTGGATTCACCAAGGGAATGCTGATGCTGACTCCAAGAAGAAAGGGAGTCTCTTCCCTATGAAGGTGAAGCCTTGTTTGGCGACGGCCTAGTTGATTTGATCTCGGCAGCTCCCGCAGGTAAGTCATCCTTCTTGCCCTATGTTCCCTCTCAACGGATGAAGACGCATCATTATCTGACGCAGTCATTTTGGCCCAATAGATATGCAAGAAGTTAAGATTCCCCTTTCTTTGCAGGTAGAGGAAGGAAAAGAGAGAAGAGGTCTGTAGCCTCTTCAAGATCGCAGGAGCAGAGATCGTCCTCTGCTTTTGCCAAATCCACTGCATGACGCTGGGGCTCTCTTGCAGGAGCCCGCACCAGTGGGGGGCACGTCTAAAACTCTTCAGTCAGTTCTGGATTCATTCGGACCTGGACTCGTGGGTTTTACAAATAGTGTCCCAAGGGTACAAACTGGGGTTTCAAGACGTTCCCCCTCACCGATTGTTCAAATCAGCCTTAGTCAGCAGGGAGAAGGTTTTTATTCAAGCCTCTTCGTGGTCCCGAAGCCGGACGGCTCAGTCAGACCAATCTGAAATCTGAAATCCCTTAATTTCTACCTAAAGAAATTCAATTTCAAGATGGAATCTCTCAGGGTAGTGATCTCCAGTCCGGGGGATAAAGGAGATTTCATGGTTTTGGTAGACATAAAGGATGCCTACTTATATGTTCCCATTTAGCCACTGCATCAAGCTACCTGAGGTTTGCAATTCAGGATTGTCATTACCAATTTCAGACGTTGCCGTTTGGTCTGTCCACGGCTCCGAGGATTTTCACCAGGGTGATGGCGGAAATGATGGTTCTCCTTCGCAAGCAAGGAGTCACAATTATCCCGTACTTGGATGATCTCCTGATAAAGGCGAGATCCAGGGACCAGTTGGTGCAAAACATCTACTCTCCCTGACAGTTCTTCAACAACATGGTTGGCTCCTAAACTTGCCAAAATCGCAGTTGGTCCCAATGACGCGGTTGTTGTTTTTGGGAGTGATACTGGACACAGAAGAGGTTTTCTTCTAGTGGAAAGGCTCTGGAGATCCAGAGTCTGGTCAAACAAATTCTGAAACCAGCAAGAGTGTTAATCCATCAATGCATTCAGTTGCTGGGGAAGATGGTTGCGGCCTACGAGGCCATTCAGTTTGGCAGGTTCCATGCCAGAGTGTTCCAGTGGGACCTGTTGGACAAGTGGTCCGGATCCCACCTACACATGCACCGGAGGATAATCCTGTCTTCCAAGACCAGAATCTCACTCCATTGGTGGCTGCACAGTTCTCACCACCTAGAGGGGCGATGGTTCGGGATCCAGGACGGGATCCTAGGGACCACGGATGCAACCCTCTGAGGCTGGAGAGCAGTCACACAGGGGGAAAACATCCAAGGAAGATGGTCAAGTCTTCCTTGGATGTTTTCATCTCCACATAAATGTTCTGGAGTTAAGGGCCATTTAATAACTGCAGACACAGTACGCACTGGGACGGGTGCCCAGCATCCTCTACGGACTAAGAGAAAAGGATTTACCGGTAGGTATTAAAATCCTATTTTCTCTAATGTCCTAGAGGATGCTGGGGACTCCGTAAGGACCATGGGGATAGACGGGCTCCGCAGGAGACATGGGCACTTTAAGAAAGACTTTAGTTCTGGGTGTGCACTGGCTCCTCCCTCTATGCCCCTCCTCCAGACCTCAGTTTGATACTGTACCCAGTGGAGACTGGGTGCTTTTCAGGAGCTCTCCTGAGCTTTCTGACAGAAAGTATTTTGTTAGGTTTTTCATTTTCAGGGAGCACTGCTGGCAACAGACTCCCTCATCGAGGGACTGAGGGGAGAGAAGCAGCCCTACTCTCTGAGTTGCAAGGTCCTGCTTCTTAGGCTACTGGACACCATTAGCTCAAGTGGGATTGGTACGCAGGATCTCACCCTCGCCGTCCGTCCCAGAGCCGCGCCGCCGTCCCCCTCGCAGAGCCGGAAGATAGAAGCCGGGTGAGTATGAGAAGAAAAGAAGACTTCAGAGGCGGCAGAAGACTTCATGATCTTCACTGAGGTAACGCACAGCACTGCAGCTGTGCGCCTTTGCTCCCATACACCTCACATACTCCGGTCACTGTAAGGGTGCAGGGCGCAGGGGGGGCGCCCTGGGCAGCAATATAAACCTCTTTCGCAAAAATATAACATATATACAGCTGGGCACTTTATATATGTATAAGCCCCCACCAATTTTACAGTTTAAGCGGGACAGAAGCCCGCCTCCGAGGGGGCGGGGCTTCTCCCTCAGCACTCACCAGCGCCATTTTTTCTCCACAGCACCGCTGAGAGGAAGCTCCCCGGACTCTACCCTGCTTATACCACGTTAGACAAGAGGGTTGAAAAGAGGGGTGGGGGGGGCACATAATTCGCAAATTACATACAGCAGCACTACTGGGCAAACATTAAGTTACTGTTTTATTCCTGGGTTATATAGCGCTGGGGGGTGTGCTGGCATACTCTCTCTCTGTCTCTCCAAAGGGCCTTGTGGGGAAACTGTCTTCAGAAAAAGCATTCCCTGTGTGTGAAGTGTGTCGGTACACGTGTGTCGACATGTCTGAGGAAGAAGGCTATATTAGAGAGGAGCGGGAGCAAATGAATGTGGTGTCTCCGCCGACAGCTGATTGGATGGATATGTGGAATGTTTTAAATGCTAGTGTAAACTCATTGCACAAAAGATTAGACAAGGCAGAAGCTTTGGGACAGTCAGGGTTTCAACCCATGCCTGATCCTATGTTGCAGGGACTGTCAGGGTCTCATAAGCGCCCACTATCCCAGATTGTTGACACAGATACCGACACGGATTCTGACTCCAGTGTCGATTACGATGATGCAAAGTTACAGCCAAAATTGGCAAAATCCATTCGATTTATGATTATGGCAATAAAAGATGTTTTGCACATCACACAGGAACCCCCTGTCGCTGACAAGAGGGTACATATGTACAAGGGAAAGAAGCCTGAGGTAACCTTTCCCCCCTCACACGAGCTGAACGAGTTATGTGAAAAAGCTTGGGAATCTCCAGATAAAAGACTGCAGATTTCCAAAAGGATTCTTATGGCGTATCCTTTCCCATCAACGGATAGGTTACGATGGGAATCCTCCCCTAGGGTGGACAAAGCATTAACACGCTTATCCAAGAAGGTAGCCCTCCCGTCCCAGGATACGGCTACCCTCAAAGAGTGTGCTGACCGCAAACAGGAGATTACCCTGAAGTCCATTTATACACATTCAGGTACCTTACTCAGACCGGCAATTGCGTCGGCCTGGGTGTGTAGTGCTGTAGCGGCATGGACAAATACCTTATCTGAGGGGATGGATAGCCTAGACAAGGATACTATTTTATTGACCCTGGGGCATATAAGAGATGCTGTCCTATATATGTGTGTATGCAAACTACAGGTGGTGCTGCAGGGCCCACACCCTTTTACTTGTCTTGTAGAGCAGCTCTGAAGCTGTTACAGTGCCCAGCTGCTGCAAGAAATCAGCTTGAATGCTTCAGGGGCTTGGGCATGGCCAACATGAGCCCCACACCGAAGGAGGGTGGGGGTGTTTAATGCAAACTTGGGGTTATCCAAGCGCCGCAAAAGGCCGCCATGCCCTGCATGCCCCTTTTCTCTTTTCATATACAGATGAGGGTTCCAGCCAACTTTGGCCCACTGCTTGGATGACATCACCGTATGCAAATCCATCTGCTGCAGACCTTCCCCCAGGAATGCTTGCAATAGTTGTTGCATATGGTTTAATGTCTGAGGGTGCTTCAGTATTAGGCAGCCTTCCGCCCTCCCATGTTCATCTGAAAAGATGTTGTCTCCCTGCAGTTGTTGTCCCCAGACGAGAGTTCCCTTGTGCTTCCTCAGTTAAATCTCCTTAACTTGACGGGGGTGTGCCCGAGCAGCCACCCTCCCCAGCCCTATCCCAACACATACTTATCTTGCATATGAGATCTTTTGATCATGAAGATAGTTCGCACAGGTTGAGGTTCATCCTGGCCCCGCTCCCTGCTGGAGAGCGCTGATGGGGACAGCAGCGGGTCTTCAGCAGAAGGGTGAGTACGTGTGGCCAGAGACCTCCCTTCCCATGTGCAGGCCTGCAGAGTCTGCCGCGCAGGATGGGGCATGTGGCACTCTCCCTCCCAGGGGCTCTTCCAGATGTAGCTTCTCAGCAGTATTTTTCCCGGGCTGCGCGGCGCTCTCCCCGACTGGCATCCGCCCTGGAACACTGCCTTCCTGAACGCAACATCAGCAGGGAGCCCTGGCCTCATCACCATCCCAGGTCTTTCTCATGTATGTATCATGTATGTGTGTGTGATATATGTATGAATCATATATGTTTGTGATATATATATATATGTATGTATCTATCTATCTATCTATCTATCTATCTATCTATCGTATGTGTGTGTATATATATGTATCTATCATGTATGTATGTATGTATCTATCTTGTATGTATGTGTTCTATCTATCTATCTATCTATCTATCGTGTGTGTGATATATGTATGTATCTATCATGTATGTGTTATATGTATGTATCACACCTTCCTCTATACATATACATACATACATACATACATACACACACACACACACACACACACACACACACACACACACACACACCTATATCTGTACGTACACTGACATACACACACCAACATCTATACATTAACACGCTGACCCCTAAACGTACACCAACGTACCCACACCTGCATCTATACCTACACATGCTGACACGTGGACGTACACCGGCTTACCCACATGTGAATCTATACATACATGTGCTGACACCTGGACATACACTGATGTACCCACACCTAACATCTATACATACACATGCTAACACCTGGACGTATACAGACGTACCCACATTTGCATCCATGCATATATAGATGTAGGTGTGTGTACGTCAGTGTACGTCCAGGTGTCAACGCGTGTATGTATAGATGCAGGTGTGGGTACGTCTGTGTATGTCCAGGTGTCAGAATGTGTATGTATAGATGCAGGTGTGGGAAGGTCAGTGTAGGTTCAGGTGTCAGCGCGTGTATGTATAGATGCAGGTGCTTGTATGTCCAGATGTCAGTGCATGTATGTATAGATGCAAGTGTGGGTACGTCGGTGTATGTCCATTTGTCAGCGCGTGTATATATAGATGCAGGTGCTTGTATGTTGGTGTATGTCCAGGTGTCAGCATGTGTATGTATAGATGCAGGTGTGGGAATGTTGGTGTATGTCCAGGTGTCAGGGCGTGTATGTATGGATATAAGGTGTGGGTACATCAGTGTATGTCCAGGTGTTAGCGTGTATGTATAGATGTATATATACACACACATACGATAGATAGATAGATAGATAGATAGATAGATATTATAAGGGCACGGTCGTGCCCTTATATTAAGGCTGAATCGAACAAACGGAATTCTCCCATAGGGAACTTCTGAGATGGGGGCATGGTGTTTGAGGGGCTACACCTCAAAACTGATTGGACGTACTGAGCTGAAATTTGGCATGGGCGTGTAGAATCGTCACCCGGTGCTGCATGCCAAATTTCAGGGCAAAATAATAAAAAATGAGGAATTGGGAGTAACCTAAAATTCCAACTGTCAGTTTTTTTCTGTGACTTCCTTTGTGGCTTTTTGACACCGTTTTCCTATAGAGTGAATTAGATATTTTTTGGGAAGGCATAACTCCGGATAGAGGACGAATTAAGACTTGGGGTTTGTTTTACTAGATAGAGTATGCCCCAGTGTAGTGCCTTTTGGGGTTGTGGTTTTTCAGAAAGTTATAGGGTTTTTTTAATTAAGAGAAATATGCCCCATTATAGAGATAGGGCTTTTCAATTTGTTGCGGCTGCGCAGTGGCCGCCAGGAGAGCGAGAGTGAGTGAGGGAAGGGGTCTCGTGCAGGCTGAGGTTATAAAAGTAGCTGCTGGCGGCGGGAGGAGAGCCAGCGGTTCCTGGGTGTGTGCACCTGCGGTCCCTTACAGACTGCAGCGACCCATTAGGACTGTGGAGGAGAGGGGTAGCGGCATAGCAGCCGCAGGCTTACCGAAAGTGCTCACTACTGAGCAATATGGTCCCCTTACCCGAAGTGGGAGCCGCAGCGGGAGGAATAGCTGGAGTTGCGCCGCAGGAGAAAGTCAGAGGACATCCAGAAGAGACATCCGGTGCAGCGCTGACTCCTGACTGACAGCGCTTGCCTACTGAGCGGTATGGTACCCCCACACCTGAAGCGGGTGCGGGAGCGGCAGCCGGAGAAGACAGCTGTGCTGCACGGAAGAAGTCAGGCAGCAGCAGCACCAGCGGGCTGAGGTGGGGAGGATCAGTATGGTCCCTTACGTGCGGCTCACATTCAGATCCATCCAGCTCCCTTCCCCTGCACCCTTAGCAGCCTGCCCCCACATCTCATTCACCCACCGCCGCAGACTCCTCCCCCACACGGTTATTATAATAAGGCCACCCCCCTACCCCCTTCCCTCCCTGCTGTGTGTCCAGCCACCCGCCCCCTCACCTGCTGTGTGTCCGCCCCCCCCCTCACCTGCTGTGTGTCCAGCCCCCCCCCTCACCTGCTGTGTGTCCGGCCTACCCCCCCCCTCCCTGCTGTGTGTCCAGCCACCCCCCCCCCCCTCACCTGCTGTGCGTCCGGCCTACCCCCCCCCTGCTGTGTGTCCAGCCCCCCCCCCTCCCTGCTGTGTCCGGCCTACCCCCCCTCCCTCCCTGCTGTTTGTCCGGCCTACCCCCCCCCTCCCTGCTGTGTGTCCAGACCCCCCCCTCACCTTCTGTGTGTCCAGCCACGCCCCCCCCCTCACCTGCTGTGTGTCCGGCCTACCCCCCCCCTCCCTGCTGTTTGTCCGGCCACCCTCCCCTCCCCTGCTGTGTGTCCGGCGGCCTACCCCCCCCCCCTCCCTGCTGTGTGTCCGGCCTACCCCCCCCCTCACCTGCTGTGTGTCCAGCCCCCCCCCTCACCTGCTGTGTGTCCAGCCCCCCCCTCCTCCCCTGCTGTGTGTCCGGCCTACCCCCCCCCTGCTGTTTGTCCGGCCACCCTCCCCTCCCCTGCTGTGTGTCTGGCCACCCTCCCCTCCCCTGCTGTGTCCGGCCTACCCCCCCCTCCCCTGCTGCGTGTCCAGCCCCCCCCCCCCTCCCCTGCTGCGTGTCCAGCCCCCCCCCTCACCTGCTGTGTGTCCAGCCCCCCCCCTCACCTGCTGTGTGTCCAGCCCCCCCCTCACCTGCTGTGTGTCCAGCCCCCCCCCTCACCTGCTGTGTGTCCAGCCCCCCCCCCCTCACCTGCTGTGTGTCCAGCCCCCCCCCCTCACCTGCTGTGTGCCCAGCCCCCCCCCTCACCTGCTGTGTGCCCAGCCCCCCCCCCCTCACCTGCTGTGTGTCCAGCCCCCCCTCACCTGCTGTGTGTCCAGCCCCCCCCTCACCTGCTGTGTGTCCAGCCACCCCCCCTCCCCTGCTGTGTATCCGGCCTACCCCCCCCCCTCCCTGCTGTTTGTCCGGCCACCCTCCCCTCCCCTGCTGTGTGTCCTGCCTACCCCCCCTCCCCTGCTGTGTGTCCTGCCTACCCCCCCTCCCTGCTGTGTGTCCAGCCACCCCCCCCCCCTCACCTGCTGTGTGTCCGGCCTACCCTCCCCTCCCCCTCCCCTCCCCTGCTGTTTGTCTGGCCACCATCCCCTCCCCTCCCCTGCTGTGTGTTCGGCAACTCCCCCCTCTTCCCGCTGTGTTCGGCCACCCCCTACCCCCTCCCCTCCCTGCCGTGTGTCCGGTCACCCTCCCCTCTCTGCTGTGTGTCCAGCCACCCCCACCCCCCTCTCTGCTGTGTGTCCGGCCACCCCCCCCAGACACGCAGCGCCTGACACACACAGACATGCAACGCCTGACACGCATACGCATATGCAGCGCCTGACACACACGCACACACACAGCACCTGACACACACACACACACAGCACCTGACACACACGCAAACACACAGCACCTGACACACACACACACAGCACCTGACACTCACACGGACCTGACACACGCGCACACACACTCACACGCAGCACCTGACACACACGCAGCACCTGACACACGCACACACAGACGCAGCACCTGACACTCACACGGACCTGACACACACGCACACACTCACACGCGGCGCCTGACGCACATAGACATGCGGCGCCTGACGCACACGCGGCGCCTGACTCACACGCGGCGCCTGACTCACACGCGGCGCCTGACTCACACGCGGCGCCTGACGCACACGCGGCGCCTGACAGACAGACACGTGGCGCCTGACAGACAGACACGCGGCGCCTGACAGACAGACACGCGGCGCCTGACAGACAGACACGCGGCGCCTGACAGACAGACACGCGGCGCCTGACAGACAGACACGCGGCGCCTGACAGACAGACACGCGGCGCCTGACAGACAGACACGCGGCGCCTGACAGACAGACACGCGGCGCCTGACACACACAGACACGCAGCGCCTGACACACACAGACACGCAGCGCCTGACGCACAGGCAGCGCCTGACACACACGCACACGCACAGGCAGCGCCTGACACACGCAGCGCCTGACACACGCAGCGCCTGACACACACACGCACCTGACACTCACATGCTCCTGACACACGCAGCACCTGACATACTCACACGCAGCACCTGACACACACGCAGACACGCAGCATCTGACACACACACACGCAGCACCTGACACACACACGCAGCACCTGACACACAAACACGCAGACACGCAGCGCCTGACACACACGCAGACACGCAGCGCCTGACACACACGCAGACACGCAGCGCCTGACACACACGCAGCGAATGACACACACGCAGCGCCTGACACACACGCAGAGCCTGACACACACGCAGACACGCAGCGCCTGACACACACGCAGACACGCAGCGCCTGACACACACGCAGCGCCTGACACACACGCAGACACGCAGCGCCTGACACACACGCAGACACGCAGCGCCTGACACACACGCAGACACGCAGCGCCTGACACACACGCAGACACGCAGCGCCTGACACACACGCAGCGCCTGACACACACGCAGCGCCTGACACACACGCAGACACGCAGCGCCTGACAGACACGCAGCGCCTGACACACACGCAGACACGCAGCGCCTGACACACACGCAGACACGCAGCGCCTGACACACACGCAGACACGCAGCGCCTGACACACACGCAGACACGCAGCGCATGACAGACACGCAGCGCCTGACACACACGCAGACACGCAGCACCTGACACACACGCAGACACGCAGCACCTGACAGACACGCACACACACACACACACACACACAGCACCTGACACAGATATGCAGCGCCTGACACACACACGCAGACATACAGCGCCTGACACACACACACGCAGACATGCAGCACCTGACACACACATGCAGCACCTGACAGACACACACACCCACACACACACACAGACATGCAGCACCTGACACACCCACACACACACACATGCATCACCTGACACACCCACACACACAGACATGCATCACCTGACACACCCACACACATATACAGACATGCAGCACCTGACACACACACACACACACACACACACACACAGACATGCAGCGCCTGACACACACACACACACACACATACAGACATGCAGCACCTGACACACACACACACACACATACAAACATGCAGCACCTGACACACACACACACACACACACACACACGCAGCACCTGACACACATATATACATGTGGCATTTAACGCACACACGCACAGCACCTGACACACAATCATATACACTCAGAGCACCTAACACACACATACACTCGCAGCACCTCACACACACTCGTTTACACACGCAGCACCTGCCACTCACACATATATACACATGCAGCACCTGCCACTCCCACATACATGAACAGCACCTGACACACACATACACGCGCAGCACCTGACAGTCACACACATACAGATGCGACAGCTGACACAAACACATACACGCTCAACACCTGACACCCACGTGGCAGCTGACGCATACAAATGCAGCACCTGAAATACACACATATACACGTGCAGCACCTGAGACACACACATACACGTACAGCACCTGAGACACACACACACACATGTATGTACACGCGCGGCTCCAGGCACACACATACGTACGTACACACGCGGCACTTGACACACACACGTACACGCGCGGCACCTGACACACACACACACGTACGTACATGTGTGGCACCTGACACACACACACGTATGCACACGTGTGGCTCCTGACACACACGCGCGTTGCTCCTGACACACACACATGTACGTACACGCTCGGCTCCTGACACACACACGTATGTATACGCGCGGCACCTGAAACCTACACGTATGTACGTATACGCGCGGCTCCTGACACCCTCACGCATGTACACGCGTGGCTCCTGGCACACACACACACACGTACACGCGCGGCACCTGACACATACACGCGTGTACACACATGCACAGCACCTGACATACACACATGTAGGTACGCGCCACCTGACACACACACACACACGTACACGCACGACACCTGACACACGTACGTACGTACGTACGTACGTACGTACGTACGTACGCGCACGGCACCTGACACACACGTACATACTAGTGATGAGTGGGTTCGGTTCGTCGGAATCCGGACCCCCCGAACTTCACCCATTTTACATGGGTCCGAGGCAGGTTCGAACCTTCCCGCCTTGCTCGGCTAACCCGAGCGCGCCCGAACGTCATCATCCCGCTGTCGGATTCCCGCGAGATTCGGATGTCTGCATTCGTGGAAAGGGGTCCCATGTGTAAACATGGGACCCCTTTCAGTCCGTCTGGTCCGGGTGTTCGGTTTGTTGTTTTGCCAAGTACGTGGATTTAATCTGGAACCTGGATCAGGTGAGTATAATTATCTTTCTCTGACGTCCTAGTGGATGCTGGGACTCCGTCAGGACCATGGGGAATAGCGGCTCCGCAGGAGACAGGGCACAAAATTTAAAAGTTTGACCACTAGGTGGTGTGTACTGGCTCCTCCCCCTATGACCCTCCTCCAAGCCTCAGTTAGGTTTTTGTGCCCGTCCGAGCAGGGTGCAATCTAGGTGGCTCTCATAAAGAGCTGCTTAGAGTAAAAGTTTTGATAGGTTTCTTATTTTCAGTGAGTCCTGCTGGCAACAGGCTCACTGCAACGAGGGACCTAGGGGAGAAGAAGTGAACTCACCTGCGTGCAGGATGGATTTGCTTCTTAGGCTACTGGACACTAGCTCCAGAGGGACGATCACAGGTACAGCCTGGATGGGTCACCGGAGCCGCGCCGCCGACCCCCTTGCAGATGCCGAAGTAAGAAGAGGTCCAGAAACCGGCGGCTGAAGGCTTTTCAGTCTTCATGAGGTAGCGCACAGCACTGCAGCTGTGCGCCATTGCGCTCAGGCACACTTCACACCAGCGGTCACTGAGGGTGCAGGGCGCTGGGGGGGGCGCCCTGGGCAGCAACGAGATTACCTTTCTGGCTAAAAAGAATACATCACATATAGTCCCTGAGGCTATATGGATGTATTTCACCCCTGCCAGGTATCAGAAAAACCGGGAGAAGAGCCCGCCGAAATAGGGGGCGGGGCCTATCTCCTCAGCACACAGCGCCATTTCTCTATCGTCCTAGTGGATGCTGGGGTTCCTGAAAGGACCATGGGGAATAGCGGCTCCGCAGGAGACAGGGCACAAAAGTTAAGCTTTAGGATCAGGTGGTGTGCACTGGCTCCTCCCCCTATGACCCTCCTCCAAGCCTCAGTTAGGTTTTTGTGCCCGGCCGAGAAGGGTGCAATCTAGGTGGCTCTCCTAAAGAGCTGCTTAGAAAAGTTTAGTTTTAGGTTTTTTATTTTACAGTGAGTCCTGCTGGCAACAGGATCACTGCATCGAGGGACTTAGGGGAGAAGAAGTGAACTCACCTGCGTGCAGGATGGATTGGCTTCTTAGGCTACTGGACATTAGCTCCAGAGGGACGATCACAGGTACAGCCTGGATGGGTCACCGGAGCCGCGCCGCCGGCCCCCTTGCAGATGCCGAAAAGAGAAGAGGTCCAGAAATCGGCGGCAGAAGACTCTTCAGTCTTCTTAAGGTAGCGCACAGCACTGCAGCTGTGCGCCATTGCTCTCAGCACACTTCACACGGCAGTCACTGAGGGTGCAGGGCGGTGGGGGGGGGGCGCCCTGGGCAGCAATGGAAACCTGTTATTTGGCAAAAAATACCTCACATATAGCCTCCGGGGGCTATATGGAGATATTTAACCCCTGCCAGAATCCGTTGAAGAGCGGGAGACGAGCCCGCCGAAAAGTGGGCGGGGCCTATCTCCTCAGCACACAGCGCCATTTTCCCTCACAGAAAGGCTGGAGGGAAGGCTCCCAGGCTCTCCCCTGCACTGCACTACAGAAACAGGGTTAAAACAGAGAGGGGGGGCACTAATTTGGCGTTAGACATATATATAAAGATGCTATAAGGGAAAACACTTATATAAGGTTGTCCCTATATAATTATAGCGTTTTTGGTGTGTGCTGGCAAACTCTCCCTCTGTCTCTCCAAAGGGCTAGTGGGTCCTGTCCTCTATCAGAGCATTCCCTGTGTGTGTGCTGTGTGTCGGTACGTGTGTGTCGACATGTATGAGGACGATGTTGGTGAGGAGGCGGAGCAATTGCCTGTAATGGTGATGTCACTCTCTAGGGAGTCGACACCGGAATGGATGGCTTATTTAGGGAATTACGTGATAATGTCAACGCGCTGCAAGGTCGGTTGACGACATGAGACGGCCGACAAACAATTAGTACCGGTCCAGACGTCTCAAAAACACCGTCAGGGGTTTAAAACGCCCGTTTACCTTAGTCGGTCGACACAGACACAGACACGGACACTGAATCCAGTGTCGACGGTGAATAAACAAACGTATTCCTCATTAGGGCCACACGTTAAGGGCAATGAAGGAGGTGTTACATATTTCTGATACTACAAGTACCACAAAGATGGGTATTATGTGGCAGTGAAAAAACTACCGTAGTTTTTCCTGAATCAGATAAAATAAAATGAAGTGTGTGATGAGGCGTGGGTTTACCCCGATAGCAAATATTGGCGTTATACCTTTTCCCGCCAGAAGTTAGGGCGCGTTGGGAAACACACGCTTATCATACGGCCGCCCTCAAGGAGCCAGCTGATATGAAGCTGGAGTAATATCCTAAAAAGTATATACACACATACGGTGGTTATACTGCGACCAGCGATCGCCTCAGCCTGGAAATGCAGTGCTGGGTTGGCTTGGTCGGATTCCCTGACTGAAAATATTTTAGTGATATAGAGCATTTAATAGGATGCAGTCTATATATATATATATATATATATATATATGCGAGATGCACAGAGGGATATTTGCACTCTGGCATCAAGATAAGTGCGTTGTCCATATCTGCCAGAAGATGTTATGGACACGACAGTGGTCAGGTGATGCAGACCCCATACGGCACATGAAAGTATGGTCGTATAAAGGAAAGTAGGTACTTGGGGTCGGTCCATCGGACCTGGGGGCCACGGCAACAGCTGGGAAATCCAACCTTTTTACCCCAAGTCACATCTCAGCAGAAAAAGACACTGTCTTTTCAGCCTCAATCCTTCCGTTCCCATAAGGGCATGCGGGCAAAAGGCCAGTCATATCTGCCCAGACATAGAGGAAAGGGAAGTAGACTGCAGAAGGCAGCCCCTTTCCAGGAACAGAAGCCCTCCAACGAGTCTGCCAAGTCCTCAGCAGGACGCTGGGGCCGTGCAAGCTAACTCAGGTGAGGTGGGGGGTCGTCTCAAGAGTCTCAGCGTGCAGTGGGATCACTCGCAAGTTGACCCCTAGATCGTACAAAGTATTATCCCAGGGGTACAGTTTGGAGATTCGAGACATCTTTTCCTCGCAGGTTCCTGAAGTCTGCTTTACCAAAGGCTCCCTCCGACAGGGAGGCAGTATTGGGAAAAAATTCACAAGCTGTATTTCCAGCAGGTGATAATCAAAGTACCCCTCCTACAATCAAGGAAAAGGGTATTAGTCTTCCACACTATATTGTGGTACTGAAGCCAGACGGCTTGGTGAGACATATTCTAAATCTGAAATTTTTGAACACTTACATACAAAGGTTCAAATCAAGATGGAGTCACTCAGACAGTGATAGCGAACCGGAAAAAAGGGGACTATATGGTGTCCTTGGACATCAAGGATTACCTCCATGTCCAAATT
Organism: Pseudophryne corroboree; assembly: GCF_028390025.1. Classification (NCBI taxonomy): domain Eukaryota; kingdom Metazoa; phylum Chordata; class Amphibia; order Anura; family Myobatrachidae; genus Pseudophryne; species Pseudophryne corroboree. The sequence continues at coordinate 523,139 of NW_026968006.1, read as the reverse complement.
TGCCCTTCTCAACAAGGGTACCTATGGTTCGTGGTACAGAACTGTCAATATCAGTTTCTGACGCTGCCGTTGAATTATCCACGGCACCCCGGGCCTTTACCAAGGTAATGGCCGAAAAGATGATTCTCTTCAAAGAAAAGGGCATCTTAATTATCCCTTACTTGGACGATATCCTGAAAAGGGAAAGGTCCAGAGAACAGTTGGAGGTCGGAATAGCACTATCTAAAGTAGTTCTATGACAGCACGAGTGGATTCTAAATATTCCAAAAATCGCAGCGTTTTTCCGACGATACGTCTGCTGTTCCTAGGAATGATTCTGGGCATAGTCCAGAAAAAGGTGTTTCTCCTGGAGGAGAAAGCCAGGGAGCTATCCGAACTAGTCAGAAACCTCCTAAAACCAGGCCAAGTATCAGTGCATCAATGCACAGGAGTCCTGGGAAAAATGGTGGCTTCTTACGAAGCAATTCCATTCGGCAGATCTCACGCAAAAAAATTTCAGGGGGATTTGCTGGACGAATGGTCCGGATCGCATCTTCAGATGCATCAGCAGATAATCCTGTCTCCAAGGACAAGGGTGTCTCTTCTGTGGGGGCTGCAGAGTGCTCATCTTCTAGAGGACAGCACATTCAGCATTCAGGACTGTGTTCTGGTGACCACGGATGCCAGCCTGAGAGGCTGGGAAGCAGTCACACAGGGAAGAAATTTCCAAGGAATGTGGTCAAGTCTGGAGACTTTTCTCCATATGAATATACTGGAGCTAAGAGCAATTTCCAATGCTCTGAGCCTAGGAAGACCTCTGCTTCAAAGTCAGTCGGTGCTGATCTGGTCGGACATCATCATGGCAGTCGCCCACGTAAACAGACGGGGCGGCACAAGAAGCAGGAGGGCAATGACAGCAAGAACTTTTCGCTGAGCAAAAAATCATGTGATAACACTGTCAGCAGTGTTCATTCCGGGAGTGGAAAACTGAATTTCCTCAGCAGGAATGAATTCCACTCGGAAAAGTGGGAACTTCATCTGGAAGTTTCCACATGATTGTAAACCGTGGGAAAGACCAAAGGTGGTCATAAGATGGCGTCCCACCTGAAGCGCCAGGTCAAGAGACCCTCAGGCAATAGCTGGGTCGCTCTGGTAACACCGTGGGTGTACCAGTCGGGTATGTGTTCCCTCCTCTGCCTCTCATACCCAGGGTATTGAGAATTATAGGAAGGAGAGGAGTAAGAATTATACTCGTGGCTCCGGTTTGGCCAAGAAGGACTTGGTAACCGGAACTTCAAGAGATAAGAAGGGTCTTGATTCAGCAAGAATCATGTCTGTTCCAAGACTTACCGCAGCTGCGTTGACGCAGGGGCGGGTGAACGCCGGATCCTAAGGTAAAAAGGCATTCCGGAAGAGGTCATCCCTACCCTGGTCAGAGCCAGGAAGGAGGTGACCGCACAACATTATCACAGTTTAGGTGAAAATATGTTCCATGGTGTGAGGCCAGGAAGGCTCCACGGAAGAATTTCAACTAGGTTAATTCCTATATTTCCTGCAAACAGGAGTGTCTATGGGCCTCAAATTGGGGTCCATTAAGGTTCAAATTTCGGCCTGTCGATTTTCTTCCAGAAAGAATTGGCTTCAGTTCCTGAAGTCCAGAAGTTTGTCAAGGGAGTACTGCATATACAACCCCTTTGATGTCTCCAGTGGCACTGGGGGATCTCAACGTAGTTTTGGGGATTCCAAAAATCACATTGGTTTAAACCACTCAAATCTGTGGATTTGATATATCTCACATGGAAAGTGAACATGCGGTTGGTCCTGGCCTCGGCCAGGCGAGTGTCAAAGTTGGCGGCTTTGTCTCACAAAGCCATATCTGATTGTCCATTCGGACAGAGCAAAGCTGCGGACTCGTCCCCAGTTTATCCCTAGGGTGGTGTCAGCGTTTTACCTGAACCAGCTTATTGTGGTACCTGCGGCTACTAGGGACTTGGAGGACTCCAGGTTGCTGGATGTTGTCAGGGCCCTGAAAATATAGTTTTCCAGGTCGGCTGGAGTCAGGAAATCTGACTTGCTGTTTTATCCTGTATGCACACAACAAGCTGGGTGCCCCTGCTTCTAAGCAGACTATTGCTCGTTGGATTTGTAGTACAATTCAGCTTGCACATTCTGTGGCAGGCTTGCCACAGCCAAAAATATGTAAATGCCCATTCCACAAGGAAGGTGGGCTCATCTTGGGTGGCTGCCCGAGGGGTCTCGGCTTTACAACTTTGCCGAGCGGCTACGTGGTCGGGGGAGAACACGTTTGTAAAATCCTACAAATTTGATACCCTGGCTAAGGAGGACCTGGAGTTCTCTCATTCGGTGCTGCAGAGTCATCCGCACTCTCCCGCCCGTTTGGGAGCTTTGGTATAATCCCCATGGTCCTTTCAGGAACCCCAGCATCCACTAGGACGATAGAGAAAATAAGAATTTACTTACCGATAATTCTATTTCTCGGAGTCCGTAGTGGATGCTGGGCGCCCATCCCAAGTGCGGATTATCTGCAATACTTGTACATAGTTATTGTTAACTAAATCGGGTTATTGTTGTAGTGAGCCATCTTTCAGAGGCTCCTCTGTTCTCATACTGTTAACTGGGTTCAGATCACAGGTTGTACAGTGTGATTGGTGTGGCTGGTATGAGTCTTACCCGGGATTCAAAATCCTTCCTTATTATGTACGCTCGTCCGGGCACAGTATCCTAACTGAGGCTTGGAGGAGGGTCATAGGGGGAGGAGCCAGTGCACACCACCTGATCCTAAAGCTTAACTTTTGTGCCCTGTCTCCTGCGGAGCCGCTATTCCCCATGGTCCTTTCAGGAACCCCAGCATCCACTACGGACTCCGAGAAATAGAATTATCGGTAAGTAAATTCTTATTTTTCCTACACAGCTCCGCTGCTAGGAAGGCTCCCAGGCTCTCCCCTGCACTGCACTACAGAAACAGGGTAAAAAACAGAGAGGGGGGGCATTTTTTGGCGATATTATATATATTTAAGCAGCTATAAGGAAACAACACTTATATAAGGTTGTTCCTATATAATTATAGCGCTTTGGTGTGTGCTGGCAAACTCTCCCTCTGTCTCCCCATAGGGCTAGTGGGGTCCTGTCTTCTATCAGAGCATTCCCTGTGTGTCTGCTGTGTGTCGGTACGTGTGTGTCGACATGTATGAGGACGATGTTGGTGTGGAGGCGGAGCAATTGCCGGTAATGGTGATGTCACCCCCTAGGGAGTCGACACCGGAATGGATGGCTTTGTTTATGGAATTACGTGATAATGTCAGCACGCTGCAAAAGTCGGTTGACGACATGAGACGGCCGACAAACCAATTAGTACCTGTACAGGCGTCTCAAACACCGTCAGGGGCTGTAAAACGCCCTTTGCCTCAGTCGGTCGACACAGACACGGACACCGAATCTAGTGTCGACGGTGAAGAAACGAACGTATTTTCCAGTAGGGCCACACGTTATATGATCACGGCAATGAAGGAGGCTTTGCATATCTCTGATACTGCAAGTACCACAAAAAGGGGTATTATGTGGGGTCTGAAAAAACTACCTGTAGTTTTTCCTGAATCAGAGGAATTGAATGACGTGTGTGATGAAGCGTGGGTTACCCCTGATAAAAAACTGCTAATTTCAAAGAAGTTATTGGCATTATACCCTTTCCCGCCAGAGGTTAGGGCGCGCTGGGAAACACCCCCTAGGGTGGACAAGGCGCTCACACGTTTATCCAAACAAGTGGCGTTACCGTCTCCTGATACGGCCGCCCTCAAGGATCCAGCTGATAGGAGGCTGGAAAATACTCTAAAAAGTATATACACACATACTGGTGTTATACTGCGACCAGCAATCGCCTCAGCCTGGATGTGCAGTGCTGGGGTGGCTTGGTCGGATTCCCTGACTGAAAATATTGATACCCTGGATAGGGACAGTATTTTATTGACTATAGAACAATTAAAGGATGCATTCCTTTATATGCGAGATACACAGAGAGATATCTGCACTCTGGCATCAAGAGTAAGTGCGATGTCCATATCTGCCAGAAGAAGTCTATGGACACGACAGTGGTCAGGCGATGCGGATTCCAAACGGCATATGGAAGTATTGCCGTATAAAGGGGAGGAATTATTTGGGGTCGGTCTATCGGATTTGGTAGCCACGGCAACAGCCGGGAAGTCCACCTTTTTACCTCAAGTCCCCTCCCAACAGAAAAAGACGCAGTCTTTTCAGCCGCAGCCCTTTCGTTCCTATAAGAACAAGCGAGCAAAAGGACATTCATATTTGCCCCGAGGCAAAGGAAAGGGTAAGAGACTGCACCAAGCAGCCCCTTCCCAGGAGCAGAAGTCCTCCCCGGCTTCTGCAAAGGCCTCAGCATGACGCTGGGACCTTACAAGCGGACTCAGGGGCGGTGGGGGGTCGCCTCAAGAATTTCAGCGCACAGTGGGCTCACTCGCAGGTGGACCCCTGGATCCTGCAGGTAATATCTCAGGGTTACAGGTTGGAATTCGAGAAGTCTCCCCCTCGCCGGTTCCTAAAGTCTGCTTTGCCAACGTCTCCCTCCGACAGGGCTACGGTTTTGGAAGCCATTCACAAGCTGTATTCTCAGCAGGTGATAGTCAAGGTACCCCTTCTACAACAGGGAAAGGGGTATTACTCCACGCTATTTGTGGTACCGAAGCCGGACGGCTCGGTAAGACCTATTTTAAATCTGAAATCTCTGAACCTGTACATACAAAAATTCAAGTTCAAGATGGAGTCACTCAGAGCAGTGATAGCGAATCTGGAAGAAGGGTATTTTATGGTGTCCTTGGACATCAAGGATGCTTACCTTCATGTCCCAATTTGCCCTTCACACCAAGGGTACCTCAGGTTCGTGGTACAAAACTGTCATTATCAGTTTCAAACGCTGCCGTTTGGATTGTCCACGGCACCCAGGGTCTTTACCAAGGTGATGGCCGAAATGATGATCCTTCTTCGAAGAGAAGGCGTATTAATTATCCCTTACTTGGACGATCTCCTGATAAGGGCAAGATCCAGAGAACAGCTGGAGGTCGGAGTAGCACTAACTCAAGTAGTGCTCCAACAGCACGGGTGGATTCTGAATTTTCCAAAATCCCAACTGATCCTGATGACACGTCTGCTGTAACTAGGGATGATTCTGGACACTGTTCAGAAAAAGGTATTTCTTCCAGAGGAGAAAGCCAGGGAGTTATCCGAACTAGTCAGGAACCTCCTAAAACCAGGGACAGTGTCTGTGCATCAATGCACAAGAGTCCTGGGAAAAATGGTGGCTTCTTACGAAGCGATTCCATTCGGCAGATTCCATGCACGAATTTTTCAGTGGGATCTGCTAGACAAATGGTCCGGATCGCATCTGCAGATGCATCAGCGCATAAAATTGTCGACAAGGACAAGGGTCTCTCTGCTATGGTGGTTGCAGAGTGCTCATCTGTTGGAGGGCCGCAGATTCGGCATACAGAACTGGGTCCTAGTGACCACGGATGCCAGCCTGAGAGGCTGGGGAGCGGTCACACAAGGAAGAAACTTCCAGGGCGTGTGGTCAAGCCTGGAAACGTCTCTTCACATAAATATACTGGAACTAAGAGCAATCTACAATGCTCTAAGCCTGGCAAAACCTCTGCTTCAGGGTCAGCCGGTGTTGATCCAGTCGGACAACATCACGGCAGTCGCCCACGTAAACAAACAAAAAACTGGACAGGTATTGCGCCAGGTCAAGAGATCCTCAGGCAATAGCTGTGGACGCTCTGGTAACACCATGGGTGTACCAGTCAGTGTATGTGTTTCCTCCACTGCCTCTCATACCCAAGGTACTGAGAATTATACGGCAAAGGGGAGTAAGAACGATACTAGTGGCTCCGGACTGGCCAAGAAGGACTTGGTACCCGGAACTTCAGGAGATGCTCACGGAAGATCCGTGGCCTCTACCTCTAAGAAGGGATCTGCTTCAGCAGGGACCGTGTCTATTCCAAGACTTACCGCGGCTGCGTTTGACGGCATGGCGGTTGAACGCCGGATCCTAAAGGAAAAAGGCATTCCGGAAGAGGTCATCCCTACCCTGGTCAAAGCCAGGAAGGAGGTGACTGCACAACATTATCACCGCATTTGGAGAAAATATGTTGCATGGTGTGAGGCCAGGAAGGCCTCGACAGAGGAATTTCAACTGGGTCGATTCCTACATTTCCTGCAAACAGGATTATCTATGGGCCTCAAATTAGGGTCCATTAAGGTTCAAATTTCGGCCCTGTCGATTTTCTTCCAGAAAGAATTGGCTTCAGTTCCTGAAGTCCAGACTTTTGTAAAAGGAGTACTACATATACAGCCCCCGGTTGTGCCCCCAGTGGCACCGTGAGATCTCAATGTAGTTTTGGATTTTCTCAAATCCCATTGGTTTGAGCCACTCAAATCGGTAGATTTGAAATATCTTACATGGAAAGTAACCATGCTACTGGCTCTGGCTTCAGCCAGGAGAGTGTCAGAATTGGCGGCTTTGTCGTATAAAAGCCCATATCTGATTTTCCATTCGGACAGGGCAGAATTGAGGACGCGTCCTCATTTTCTGCCTAAGGTGGTATCAGCGTTTCTCCTGAACCAGCCTATTGTGGTGCCTGCGGCTACTAGCGATTTGGAGGATTCCAAGTTGCTGGACGTTGTCAGAGCATTGAAAATATATATTTCAAGGACGGCTGGAGTCAGAAAATCTGACTCACTGTTTATACTATATGCACCCAACAAGCTGGGTGCTCCTGCTTCTAAGCAGACGATTGCTCGTTGGATTTGTAGCACAATTCAACTGGCACATTCTGTGGCAGGCCTGCCACAGCCTAAATCTGTCAATGCCCACTCCACAAGGAAGGTGGGCTCATCTTGGGCGGCTGCCCGAGGGGTCTCGGCATTACAACTCTGCCGAGCAGCTACGTGGTCAGGGGAGAACATGTTTGTAAAATTCTACAAATTTGATACCCTGGCTAAGGAGGACCTGGAGTTCTCTCATTCGGTGCTGCAGAGTCATCCACACTCTCCCGCCCGTTTGGGAGCTTTGGTATAATCCCCATGGTCCTGACGGAGTCCCAGCATCCACTAGGACGTCAGAGAAAATAAGATTTTACTTACCGATAAATCTATTTCTCATAGTCCGTAGTGGATGCTGGGCGCCCATCCCAAGTGCGGATTGTCTGCAATACTTGTACATAGTTATTGTTACAAAAAAATCGGGTTGTTTATTGTTGTGAGCCATCTTTTCAGAGGCTCCTACGTTATCATACTGTTAACTGGGTTCAGATCACAAGTTGTACGGTGTGATTGGTGTGGCTGGTATGAGTCTTACCCGGGATTCAAAATCCTTCCTTATTGTGTATGCTCGTCCGGGCACAGTATCCTAACTGAGGCTTGGAGGAGGGTCATAGGGGGAGGAGCCAGTACACACCACCTAGTGGTCAAACTTTTACATTTTGTGCCATGTCTCCTGCGGAGCCGCTATTCCCCATGGTCCTGACGGAGTCCCAGCATCCACTACGGACTATGAGAAATAGATTTATCGGTAAGTAAAATCTTATTTTTATTTTCAGGTACCCGTGGATTCTACTTGGAGAAGAGGACCGACTGCTTCGTGTCAACATAGGTAAGTATGTGTGTGTCGGCAGGTGTGAAATAAAGTTATACTTTCACGGTGTCTGTGTCCTGTTTTTATTTGGGTATTTTTTCCCCAGTAGAACTACAGGTACCAGCGGGCCCGTTTTTCTCCCGCATGCTGGTACTTGTGGTTCTCAAAGTACCAGATTGCGGGGGAGGCTTGCTGGGACTTGTAGTACTACTGGAAAAAACAATATTCTTTCAATTTTCTCAAGGCTATCAGCCTCCCATCCGCAGCCCTTGGATGGGGGGGACAGCCTCGGGCTTCACCCCTGGCCCTTGGGTGGCTGGGGGGGGACCCCTTGATTGAAGGGGTCCCCACTCCCCCAGGGTACCCCGGCCAGGGGTGACTAGTTGGATATTTAATGCCACGGCCGCAGGGCACTGTATAAAAGTGACCCCCGGCTGTGGCATTATCTGTCCAACTAGTGGAGCCCGATGCTGGTGTAAAAATAATGGGGGACCCTACTCTTTTTGTCCCCCGTATTTTTTGCACCAGCACCAGGCGCAGAGCCCGGAGCTGGTTTTAAAAATACGGGGGATCCCCTGTCCGTTTTCCCCCCGGATTTTTAGAACCAGGACCGGCTCGAAGAGCCCGAGGCTGGTTATGCTTTGGAGGGGGGACCGCACGCAATTTTTCTTTTCCGGGTTTTTCACATTCCATTTAAAAAAAAATAATAATAATAATCTTTTAAAAAATATATAAATAATACTTGTGCCTCCAAAAAAGACAAACCAAGTACCTAATCCCTTCTAATATAAATAGATATGCTATTACCCCCAAAAAAACATGTTTTAAATTTTTTTTATTAGATTCCGCCTGCAAAGTGTGGCGGATTGAAAATGACGAATTTACTGTTTAAAAGCACTGTTGTCGAATTTACAAACTTCAATTGAATATACTTTTGTTGAATTGCCGCATTTGTACCATTGCAGAAAAGTCGAATTTGTCAAATGTCGAATTTTGAAAGGATGCAAGAATAGGCCCCGCCCCCTTCTTCACATCAGCCGTCCCCTTCTACCCCTGTACCTTGCTCTCTCCTGTCTGTGCTCTCTCCCGTCTGTAGGACTAGGCCCCGCCCCCTTCTTACCCTCCAGTGACTGCTCTCTCCTGACAAGTGGACCAGGCCTGCCCCCTACACGCTGCTGGTGTCTTCATTGTTACTTGGTCTGGAGCTCCGTTGGGGAGAGAACTCACGTGAGCTCATTAAGAATGAGGAACTGGGATGTTTTAATTTTATTGTGAGTAGTGTAGTGTGGTGATGTAGTATGTTGTATGGGGGGTATAGTGTAACTATGAAGTGCAGCATATGGGAGGGCTATAGCATAGTGATGTAGTGTGGCATATGGGGGGTGGTAGCGCATAGGCGTGCGTACAGGGGGTGCCTGGTGCGCACAGGCACTCCCTAATGTCCAGCACCGCTGCACGCCATGCTTGCTGTGGCACAGTGATCGCTGAGTGTGTGATCGGTGGAGCCTAGCCTGTAGCTCATTTCCGTACCTCCCACCACCGCTGCGCCCGCCCCCCCTCTGCCTGCTGCTAATACTATGCTGAGTGCATTCGTCGGCGGCCTCACTGGGGGGACTGGTGTCACCTTGCAATGTGACGTGGTGATGTCCGCCTATGCTCTCCTCCCGCCCACCCGTGCTTTCCTCCCGCTGCGGTCTCTCAGTCCTAGTTTGCCGCGGCTGCCACACCACTGGCAGTGTTCCTCTAGGGGGGACTGGGAGCCGCCGGCAGACACATTCTGCTGAGACTTACTTGTCAGTGCGGGTTCCGGATGGCAGGCGGCGGGTGGGAGGGCAGACGGGGAGCAGGTGTCACAAGGAGTGTGTGGGTAACTAATTCACAATACTTCCGCTCAACGTGGCACTGCTGGTCCTTCATCTCCCATGTCTCTTCACCAGGTGGCGGGCGGCCCGGAAATTAAGTGATGTGTTGTGCAGCAGTCAGTGTGAAGTGACTGTGAGTAACACTGATGGTGCTGATGATGCTGCTGCAGAATCGGGAAGCAATTAATTCATAAATATAATGTACTCTATCAGTGTATTATACATACATAAACATGTACATACGTGTATTTGTGTATACATGTATATACATGAGTGTGTGTGCATATATATATATATATATATATACAGCCAGTTCCCAGGAACAAAAGTCCTCCCCCGCTTCCGCTAAGTCCACAGCATGACGCTGGGGCTCCACTGGTGGAGCCAGGTGCGGTGGGGGCCCGTCTCAAGTGCTTCAGCAATCAGTGGGCTTGCTCACAGGTGGATCCCTGGATTCTACAAGTAGTGTCTCAGGGATTCAAGATGGAATTCGAGACGTCTCCCCCTCGCCGTTTCCTAAAATCTGCCTTGCCAACATCTCCCTTGGACAGGGAGGCTGTGATAGAGGCAAATTCACAAGCTGTATTTGCAGCAGGTGATAGTCAAGGTACCCCTCCTTCAACAAGTAAGGGGTTACTATTCCACAATGTTTGTGGTACCGAAACCGGACGGTTCGGTGAGACCCATTTTAAACTTTGAACACGTATATAAAACGGTTCAAGTTCAAGATGGAATCGCTCAGGGCGGTTATCTCAAGCCTGAGGAAGGGGATTACATGGTATCACTGGACATCAAGGATGCTTACCTGCATGTCCCCATTTACTCTCCTCACCAGGAGTACCTCAGATTTGTGGTACAGGACTGTCATTACCAATTCCAGACGCTGCCGTTTGGTCTGTCCACGGCGCCGAGGGTGTTTACCAAGGTAATGGCCGAGATGATGATACTCCTGCGAAAAAAGGGAGTTATAATTATCCCGTACTTGGACGATCTCCTGATAAAGGCGAGGTCCAAGGAACAGTTGTTGATCGGAGTAGCACTTGCTCGGCAGGTGCTACAACAGCACGGCTGGATCCTGAATATTCCAAAGTCGCAGCTGGTTCCTGCAACACGTCTATTGTTCCTGGGGATGGTTCTGGACACAGAACAGAAAAGGGTGTTTCTCCCGGAGGAGAAGGACAAGGAGTTGTCATCGCTAGTCAGAGACCTCCTAAGACCAAAACAGGTGTCGGTGCACCACTGCACGCGAGTCCTGGGAAAGATGGTAGCTTCTTACGAAGCAATTCCGTTCGGAAGGTTCCATGCAAGGATCTTTCAGTGGGATCTGTTGGACAAGTGGTCCGGATCGCATCTTCAGATGCATCAGAGGATAACCCTGTCTGCAAGGACCAGGGTGTCTCTACTGTGGTGGCTGCAGAGTGCTCATCTTCTGGAGGGCCGCAGATTCGGCATACAGGACTGGGTCCTGGTAACCACGGACGCCAGCCTTCGAGGCTGGGGAGCAGTCACACAGGGAAGAAATTTCCAGGGACTATGGTCAAGCCAGGAAATGTCCCTACACATAAATATTCTGGAACTAAGAGCTATTTACAATGCCCTAAGTCAGGCAAGACCCCTGCTTCAAAGTCAGCCAGTACTGATTCAGTCAGACAACATCACGGCGGTCGCCCATGTAAACCGACAAGAACAACGAGAAGCAGGATGGCGATTGCAGAAGCCACGAAGATTCTCCGATGGGCGGAAAATCACGTGTTAGCACTGTCGGCAGTGTTTATTCCGGGAGTGGACAACTGGGAAGCAGACTTCCTCAGCAGATACGACCTCCACCCGGGAGAGTGGGGACTTCATCCAGAAGTCTTCCGGCTGATTACAAACCGATGGGAATGGCCACAGGTGGACATGATGGCGTCCCGCCTCAACAAAAAGCTAGAAAACTATTGCGCCAGGTCAAGGGACCCTCAGGCGATAGCGTTGGACGCTCTAGTGACACCGTGGGTGTACCGGTCGGTTTATGTGTTTCCTCCTCTTCCTCTCATACCAAGGGTGCTGAGGATAATAAGAAGGAGAAGAGTAAGAACTATACTCATTATTCCGGATTGGCCAAGAAGAGCTTGGTACCCAGAACTTCAAGAAATGATCTCGGAGGACCCATGGCCTCTACCGCTCAGACAAGACCTGCTGCAGCAGGGGCCTTGTCTGTTCCAAGACTTACCGCGGCTGCGTTTGACGGCATGGCTGTTGAACACCGGATCCTGAAGGAAAAGGGCATTCCGGAGGAAGTCATTCCTACGCTGATCAAAGCCAGGAAGGACGTGACCGCAAAACATTATCACCACATATGGCGAAAATATGTTGCTTGGTGTGAGGACAGGAAGGCCCCAACGGAGGAATTTCAACTGGGTCGATTCCTGCACTTCCTACAGTCAGGGGTGAATATGGGCCTCAAATTGGGGTCCATTAAGGTCCAGATTTCGGCTCTGTCGATTTTCTTCCAAAAAGAACTGGCTTCCCTGCCGGAAGTTCAGACTTTTGTTAAAGGAGTGCTGCATATTCAGCCTCCTTTTGTGCCTCCAGTGGCACCTTGGGATCTCAACGTGGTGTTGGATTTCCTTAAATCACATTGGTTTGAGCCACTTAAAACCGTGGAGTTAAAATATCTCACGTCGAAAGTGGTAATGCGATTGGCCCTGGCTTCGGCCAGGCGTGTGTCAGAGTTGGCGGCTTTGTCATGTAAAAGCCCTTATGTGATTTTCCATATGGATAGGGCGGAATTGAGGACTCATCCCCAATTTCTGCCTAAGGTGGTTTCAGCGTTTCATTTGAACCAACCTATTGTGGTGCCTGCGGCTACTCGGAACTTGGAGGATTCCAAGTTGCTGGATGTAGTCAGGGCCCTGAAAATTTATGTTTCCAGAATGGCTGGAGTCAGGAAAACTGACTCGCTGTTTATCCTCTACGCACCAAACAAGATGGGTGCTCCTGCTTCAAAGCAGACTATTGCTCGCTGGATATGTAGCACAATTCAGCTTGCACATTCTGCGGCGGGACTGCCGCATTCTAGATCAGTAAAAGCCCATTCCACGAGGAAGGTGGGCTCTTCTTGGGCGGCTGCCCGAGGGGTCTCTGCTTTACAACTTTGCCGAGCTGCTACTTGGTCGGGGTCAAACACATTTGCAAGATTTTACAAGTTTGACACCCTGGCTGAGGAGGACCTGGAGTTCGCTCATTCGGTGCTGCAGAGTCATCCGCACTCTCCCTCCCGTTTGGGAGCTTTGATATAATCCCCATGGTCCTTACGGAGTCCCAGCATCCACTTAGGACGTCAGAGAAAATAAGATTTTACTCACCGGTAAATCTATTTCTCGTAGTCCGTAGTGGATGCTGGGCGCCCATCCCAAGTACTTGTACATAGTTATTGTTAACAAAAGGGTTATTGTTGAGAGCCATCTGTGCAGAGGCTCCGTTGTTGTCATACTGTTAACTGGGTATAATATCACGAGTTGTACGGTGTGATTGGTGTGGCTGGTATGAGTCTTACCCGGGATTCAAAATCCTTCCTTAGTGTCAGCTCTTCCGGGCACAGTATCCTAACTGAGGTCTGGAGGAGGGTCATAGGGGGAGGAGCCAGTGCACACCAGGTAGTCCTAAAGCTCTCTTTAGTTGTGCCAAGTCTCTTGCGGAGCCGCTATTCCCCATGGTCCTTACGGAGTCCCAGCATCCACTACGGACTACGAGAAATAGATTTACCGGTGAGTAAAATCTTATTATATATATATATATATAATATGACTTGGGGTTTGTTTTATTAGATAGAGCATGTCCCTGTGAAGTGCCTTTTGGGGTTGTGGTTTTTCAGAAAGTTACAGGTTTTTTTTAATTAAGAGAAATATGCCCCATTATAGAGATCGGGCATTTCAATTTGTTGCGCCTGCGCAGTGGCCGCCAGCAGGGGGTGTACTAGAGTGCCTTCTCTTGAGAGCCGCAATATGGCCGCCTTCTCCCCGGTTATTCTGTAAATAGGAAAATAACCTCACAGGTTCACATAGGGCAGAGTTGCCACTACTAGTGCAGGGCTGTAACTTACAGTACTAAGGAAAAGCCATATACTAAAGCGGCACGGTGACCTTACCCCTCTCAGAGACACCAGGGCGCAGCACACTGGTACACACACCTGTTAGCTCAGGGCAGCACTATAGGACCCTCCTGTAATGCTGTGCTGGCGGCGTGTAGTGATCAGGGCACTGGGAGACTGGCTGGCTGGTCTCCGTCTCTGCTGCCTATAGAACTTCCACCTCTGTTATATATCAGGGCTGCTCTCCTGTTGTTATGATTCCAATACTCTGGTCTGGGGATATCTTATAGCAAGGACCTGAGTACTGGAACGTAATGCTTGGAAAGGGAGTGGGAACGGGAATAGCCCCTGGCGCCCTATCTCCGTTGTCTCGCCCGTGCTGTCAGAAATCTCTTGCGAGACTATGGTTGCTTGGGCCCATGGCAGCCGCGTTTGAAGGGCGGATTACGTCTGCCCAACTCCGATGCCCCCTCAGGTCTTAATGGGAGACAAAGAGAAATCCGAGACAGGGTGATAACAAGGGGCCCTCTACTAAACAACAAAGCCAGGGGCTCAAAACTAACTTTAAACTAGAGTATGTGCGGAAAACCGCCAGGGAAAAGGACAACCAAAATACCCACTTGTCCACTCTTCTACCCGGCACCGGCGAGTTCCAGAGAGGAGTGTGGGAGCGTAAACCTCCGCAAATGCACCAACACAGAATACAAAATAAAGCGGCCTAGGCCGCAGCACGCGGCAGAGCCGCCACTCACGAAAACCACACGAGATCCTCTAGCAACTGTTGCGGGTAAATGAGGACTGGAAGACTCCTTGGGAAGAGATGACAACACTAAGATTCAGGAACTCTGAGGACAGGAATGACCGGACACAGCAGAACTGGAACAGACGTCAGCAAACCAAAGCAGCATGCAGGAAGCTATTATCGGCGTCTGTGTGAAGCACTGAGAAGGTATTTAGCAGGGAGTCCTTCAATCAGAAGTTCAGAGCCTGATTAGCACAATGCCGTGCAGCTGCCTTGCTGCACGACCAGAAGACAAGTGTGTGTGTGTAGTTCACTTGATTGACCCTGCAAGGGGAGCGCAGTCCGTCCGTGGCGTCCCCGTTGCTAGGGTCCAGGCGGCTCAGCGCGCCCGGCGTCCTAGCGTTGCTAGGGAGCCGGCGGCTAGCACGCTCGGCGTCCCTAGTTGCTAGGCGCCGGGCCGCGAGGACATCGCGGACCACGGCGCCTAACACCTGTGTGTTCTCTTCCTCTCCTACCTCACACTGGAACTGGCCGCCCAGAGAACGAGAGGGCAGCGGCTGACATCAGAGAGGGTGCAGCAATCTGTGTGGGCAGAGCCCCTCACAGCAAGGTGTCCTTATGCTGTGCCCCGTGTAATCACTGTGATCCATACAGACTCTCACCCTGGTATGCTCTCTATTATTTATTTTTTTACACTGCGGCATGCTCGAGGGAAGGGAGCAGGCACCACCCCACCGCCACTACTCCTCCGCCAGCATCACTGCCGAGCCGGTCAGTGTTCCGGCGGCAATGAGCAGTAGGCAACCACCAGCAACAACAGTCAGGAAGCTGTTACTCCCAGCAGCAGTAGCGTCAAGCTGCAATTCAGCCAGCGGCACGATGATCCGGGAGACAGTGGCAGCACAGGGAAGCAGTATCCCAAGCATTTTGGATAAGGGATACTCAACCTGTAATGCCACTGTATAGGTCCTTGGTACAGCCACATTTAGAATCCTGTGTTCAGTTCCAGAAGCCATATCTCCAGAAGGCTGTAAATACATTAGGGCAACTAAAATTGTGCATGGCCTACATCACAAAACTTACCTGGAAATACTAAAAAATGTTGATGTGTATAGTTTGGAGAAGGGAAGAGGGAACATACAGTAATAGAAACATTTAAATATATAGGGAGGAATGTAATAGGGTGTGAGAATCAGAAAGTGAGAGATTTTGTGTTTTTTCCTGTTGTTTTTTGTTTTGTTTGTTTGATTGTTTGTTTTTAAAGTGGCAATCCTTTACATGGCAAAACCAGGTTGATATTTGCCATGTAAAGGATTGCCACCGTGGGCATGTGTAGAAGGGGCACTGCTACTGTTGGCATTATGTGTGTAAGCTGCACTGATATGGTGGTTATGTGTATAAAGGGCACTGCGACTGTGGGTATTATTATTATTATTATTACATGCGGTGTAATGACAATAAGATAGTGCTACTGTGTGGCGTATTTTGATTTGGGGTGCTATTGTGTGGCCATGCCCCTTCCTTGTGATACCACACCTTCTTTTTTTAAGGAGCGCACTGTCCCTTTATTAAGTATTGGAGAGAGGGCCCAAATTAATAGTTTGCAGGGAGGCGCCAAACACCCTAGCACTGGCCCTTTGGTAGGGGACAGGATTTGCTTCTGCTTGTGCACATATGTTATGATTGCCATCCAACAGCACTGGTTTTGCCTATAACACTAACTATAAATATTTTGAATTGGTCCTGGACCACCAATCCAAGGCACCCCTGCAAGTGTCCTGAGGCACCCCAGGGTGCAGTTTGAGAACCACTGGTCTAGTGAGTACCCAGGATAATTATTGTAGCTGGTCTGCGGGTAACAGCTCTCAGATCCACTTCTAGAAAAAATGCAGCAATGTAATTTGAGTGACAAACTGCAGAGATGAACCCTTTCTGTGACTGCTGCACAGGGATCACACAAACTCTATTCATAGGGCTGACTTCACTTAGGGGAGATGTTCTCACCCCGCAAAGAAGTGCGAGTATATACCGCACTTACGGTACCATTGGATTTAGATATTTTCTTGCAATACACTATGGGGGTCATTCTGAGTTGATTGCTCGCTAGCAGTTTTTAGCAGCCATGCAAACGCATTGTCGCTGCCCACTGGAGAGTGTATATTCACTTTGGAGAAGTGCGAACACTTGAGCAGCAGAGCGCCTGCAAAATCGTTTCAAAATAAGACCAGCACTGTAGTTACACTTCGTGTGCGTTGATTCTAACAACCGAGGGACGGCTTTTGATGTCACACACCCATCCAGCGAATGCCCAGCCACGTCTGCATTTCTTCTGCCACGCCTGCATTTTTCCAAGCACTCCCTGAAAACGGTCAGTTGACACCCAGAAACGCCCTCTTTCTGTCAATCTCCTTGTGGCCTGTTCTGTGATTGGAATAATCGCTAGAACTAGTGCAAAACCACAATGGACTTTGTACCCGTACGATGCGCATGCACATTACGGAGCAGGCGCATGCACAGATTAGCCATTTTTTTTCAACTGATTGCTACGCAGCGAACAACGGCAGCAAGCGATCAACTCGGAATGACCCCCTATATACATAGAAACATGGATTTTTACTGCAGGAATTATGGTTAGTTTAGGGGTATCGGTTAGGGTCAACAGAGGTGTAGCTAGGGGTCCAAGCGCCCCTGGCAAAGTAAGGGACTGGCGCCCCCCCTTTCGATAAAGCATTGCAGTCCATTGGCGGTTACCATGTTGGAGCCACAGCAACTGACCCCCTCCCCCACACGCTGCCCTACATCATCGGCTGGGATTCACTGTTGGTGTGAAGCCACTGGGAACATTCTGGTAGCATTAGCAGCAGTCTGTGTCATAAATAGGGAAGGCAGAAGGTTAACTAGCTAATAGCAGTCTGTTGGCAGCAGAGGCTGGGCGGGGGGCTGAGAATGAGCCAACGCTGATCAGTGTCCAGTCTGCTCAGACAAAAATATTTTGTGATCAGGGCTGGTTCTAGACCAAAGGAGCCAATGGCAAAAATTTCCTTTGGCACCCCCCCCCCCCCCCCCCCCCACACACACACACACACATACACACACACACACACACACACACACATACACACACACACACACACACACACACCAAAAAAGAACATATCCCAGTTTAACATAACGCTATGTGGTGCAAGGTGTGGAGCTGGTCATTTGTATCAGACCTCTGACATTTGCCTTTTCACCCATATTGCATACTTTTTCTTGCAGGTTGTGTCTTAATTCAAGAAGTGTTCTAAGTACTTCAGTTTAGTATCTTTACTGACCCCTCTTTACCCCACACTACATAACTGACCCCTCTATACCCTACACTACATCACTGACCTTTCTATAACCATCACTGCATTACTGACCCCTCTATACAGTACACTGACCTCTATATACCTGCTAGTACATCCCTGATGCCTATATTCCCTAAACTAAATCCCTGACGCCTCTATTCCCTACGCTACATCCCTGACGCCTCTATTCCCTATGCTACATCCCTGACGCCTCTATACCCTACGCTACATCCCTGATGTCTCTATTCCCTACGCTACATTCCTGATGCCTCTATAACCTACGCTACATCCCTGACGCCTCTATACCCTACGCTACATCCCTGACGCCTCTATACAGTACAATGCATTACTGATCCCTCTAGACCATACATCCTCATTACATCAGAGAGATAGTGAAACACTGGAAAAAATAAGGATAAAGTGGACTACAGAAACTGATGCTCTAAACAAAGGAGAGAGAGAGAAAAGCACAAGGGAAAGTGGGCAATCGGAACACCATAGAGAGAGGAGAGATAGAAATGCCTGAAAAAGTAAAGGGGGTTGGGTATGGCATCCGGCGCTCGGGATTCCAGCAGTCACATGATACCTAATCCTAACCCTCTGGGGGGGTGGCGGATAGGGCTAACCCTCAGGGGGTGGCAGCTAGGACTAACCCCCCCCCCTCCTAGTGCCTTCCCTAACACCCCCTCCCCCGGTCCTAACCCTCCCTCCAATACTCACCTTCGGGATGTTGGCTGTCTGTGTGCCGGCACCAGTCTCCCAAGTGGTGTCAGGATTCCAACATCGGTCAAATGACCGCCGGTATACCGTCTGCCGGGATGGTAAATGTATCCTGAGGACAGGTAGTGAGTGTGGAGGGATAGGTGGTTCAGTAAAATGTAACAGCTCAAACTGCGATCATTCACTGATAAATTGATTTATAGCTCTCCCTTTTTAACCATTGCAGTCATAAAAGCAATGTTTTTTAAACTTTTAAATAAAGCTTGTTAGCATCCCCAGCACACTGTATATGCTGGGAGATGTAGTTCTCAATATGAAAACATTTAATTACTGTATGAACTCTAATTCCCCAACTGAAACCTCTCACAAACACACACTCCTAAATCTAGTACACACACACACACACACACACATTTCCCCAGTACTGACAACTCTCATCACTTCCACACACTGACAACTCCCTCCTGCTCCTCTCCCCACTGACACTGACAGCTCCCTCACAGTCACACACATCCTCCACCCCCCCACCCCCCCCCACACACACACTGATAGCACACATGCACAAATCCCCCCCTCCTCGACACTAACTGTCACGGACTGCTTGGGCAGCAGGGGGCAGGCTCTGACTTGAAGTGCTGAAATTCAACAGCTCTCTCGAACTTGCAAGGCATGGCTGTGCAGCTGTCTCCAGCCATCTCCTTGCCCACTGTGTAATTTGTGGCGTTCTCTGATGTTCCCCGCTCTGCCTCTACAACCGGCACATAATGTACAGCAGTGGTGACTCCTGAGTATGGGCCTGGAGAACTCCGCCTACCGGGGGGTAGGGATTAATAATTTCAAAGGGGCAGAGCTAGGAGTGAAGCAGTGGACAGCAGTTGAGGGGCGTTTCAAACTGTAACAGGGTTGGGACAATTTCAGTATCCTTCCCTCACCGTCTAATTGGTCAGTCCCACGCTGATTGCCATAGCGCCCTTTCGAGACTGCAGAACTCTATCCCTTAGCCACGGTTGGCACAGCTGGATGGTGCCCCTGGCAAGTGCCATCCTGGCCAAGGGGTAGATACGCCCTGAGGGTCAGGGCCAGCAACAGAAATCTCGGGGCCCAGTACACTGATATCTCTGGGGCCCCCTCAACCCCCCCTTAACTTGGCAGAGGGATCTTTAAAAAAAAATGGAGCCTTTGACTCGGACCGTCAGTGAGGCCGGCAGGTGGTTTTCATACTGGGCTATCCAGCTCTTCGGTGGCGGTGGCAGGGACATTCAGAAAAGGGCCAGCACAGCAACATGCATAATAATGGCAATACAGTATGGACCACAGGGACTGGACAAAGTGATGGGGTAAAAGGAGGGGGGAGGGTTTAGTTGGCCTGTTAATTGTTTTCCTGCTTAAATTGAGCAGTTGGTGGATACACTTTAAAAAGCAATATTGGCACTGTGGCCCCATTATTTCTGTTCTTAATACTTGGAGCCCTGAACAAGTGTCCCCTTTGTCCCCCCTGTCACCGGGCCTGTTCAGGCGTTACCTATGGAGAAGCTGCGACATGACATCCTAGGACACGATACTGCACCATGCATCACCATTATATTTCAGTGTGCCTTGTCAATATTTAAATCTTGTTCTGTGTGACGTGAGTTGTAAATGGTTGAAAATCTCTGTGCTACAGTATCGTCACCATGTAGTTATAACAACACCGCAAAACCACCAAAAGACGTGTTTTGGTAGAGGGACTGCTGGAGGGGCCCATTGGGGCCCCCAGTTTGCTACCCCACCCCAGTATACCTGTGCTGTAGCCAGTGGAAGGGGCACTATCTTCCCGGTGATCTCTTCGGGAAGATGGTGCCGCACATAGAAAGCAAAGACTCTGGCTGCACTCTCCTGCCCTCGCTCTAAGCAAGGTGATCGGGCCACAAAAGGACCCCTGCCGGACCCCGGCCTGTGGGCCACAAAAGGATGCATTGGGGGCGGCATGCGGCCCATGGGTTTGACACCCCTGCCCTAGAGTATCAAAATTTGTTTCACGGCACCCCTAGGCCAAAGTTTTTTTTATTGAGAAATTCAGAAAAAAATATAAAATTAAGTAAATTGTGTTTATAGCATGTCATCCTCAGGTTCAGTTATGTTGTGAGGGAATGGTTTTGCCAATTTAATAAAGTATAAATAATTTTAATTGGTCCTGGACCACCAAACTATGCTACCAGTGCAAGAACCCCAGTTTGGAAACTACTGCCATAAAATAAACCTTTTTTGTTTTTTTTAAACTACATGTAATACACCTTAGAGCTCAGTTCCTAAAAGGTTTTAAACCCTTGCATACAGTAAACTACACATATTTAAAAATCCTACACCGGGCACAAGTGCTCACGGGCCAATTTCATGGCAGTCTCGGATAGGAGGGCATTGTGGATTCACCAAGGGAATGCTGATGCTGACTCCAAGAAGAAAGGGAGTCTCTTCCCTATGAAGGTGAAGCCTTGTTTGGCGACGGCCTAGTTAATTTGATCTCGGCAGCTCCTGCAGGTAAGTCATCCTTCTTGCCCTATGTTCCCTCTCAACGGATGAAGACGCATCATTATCTGACGCAGTCATTTCGGCCCAATAGATATGCAAGAAGTTAAGATTCCCCTTTCTTTGCAGGTAGAGGAAGGAAAAGAGGGAAGAGGTCTGTAGCCTCTTCAAGATCGCAGGAGCAGAGATCGTCCTCTGCTTCTGCCAAATCCACTGCATGACGCTGGGGCTCTCTTGCAGGAGCCCGCACCAGTGGGGGGCACGTCTAAAACTCTTCAGTCAGTTCTGGATTCATTCGGACCTGGACTCGTGGGTTTTACAAATAGTGTCCCAAGGGTACAAACTGGGGTTTCAAGACGTTCCCCCTCACCGATTGTTCAAATCAGCCTTAGTCAGCAGGGAGAAGGTTTTTATTCAAGCCTCTTCGTGGTCCCGAAGCCGGACGGCTCAGTCAGACCAATCTTAAATCTGAAATCCCTTAATTTCTACCTAAAGAAATTAAATTTCAAGATGGAATCTCTCAGGGTAGTGATCTCCAGTCCGGGGGATAAAGGAGATTTCATGGTTTTGGTAGACATAAAGGATGCCTACTTATATGTTCCCATTTAGCCACTGCATCAAGCTACCTGAGGTTTGCAATTCAGGATTGTCATTACCAATTTCAGACGTTGCCGTTTGGTCTGTCCACGGCTCCGAGGATTTTCACCAGGGTGATGGCGGAAATGATGGTTCTCCTTCGCAAGCAAGGAGTCACAATTATCCTGTACTTGGATGATCTCCTGATAAAGGCGAGATCCAGGGACCAGTTGGTGCAAAACATCTACTCTCCCTGACAGTTCTTCAACAACATGGTTGGCTCCTAAACTTGCCAAAATCGCAGTTGGTCCCAATGACGCGGTTGTTGTTTTTGGGAGTGATACTGGACACAGAAGAGGTTTTCTTCTAGTGGAAAGGCTCTGGAGATCCAGAGTCTGGTCAAACAAATTCTGAAACCAGCAAGAGTGTTAATCCATCAATGCATTCAGTTGCTGGGGAAGATGGTTGCGGCCTACGAGGCCATTCAGTTTGGCAGGTTCCATGCCAGAGTGTTCCAGTGGGACCTGTTGGACAAGTGGTCCGGATCCCACCTACACATGCACCGGAGGATAATCCTGTGTTCCAAGACCAGAATCTCACTCCATTGGTAGCTGCACAGTTCTCACCACCTAGAGGGGCGATGGTTCGGGATCCAGGACGGGATCCTAGGGACCACGGATGCAACCCTCCGAGGCTGGAGAGCAGTCACACAGGGGGAAAACATCCAAGGAAGATGGTCAAGTCTTCCTTGGATGTTTTCATCTCCACATAAATGTTCTGGAGTTAAGGGCCATTTAATAACTGCAGACACAGTACGCACTGGGACGGGTGCCCAGCATCCTCTACGGACTAAGAGAAAAGGATTTACCGGTAGGTATTAAAATCCTATTTTCTCTAACGTCCTAGAGGATGCTGTGGACTCCGTAAGGACCATGGGGATAGACGGGCTCCGCAGGAAACATGGGCACTTTAAGAAAGACTTTAGTTCTGGGTGTGCACTGGCTCCTCCCTCTATGCCCCTCCTCCAGAACTCAGTTTGATACTGTACCCAGTGGAGACTGGGTGCTTTTCAGGAGCTCTCCTGAGCTTTCTGACAGAAAGTATTTTGTTAGGTTTTTAATTTTCAGGGAGCACTGCTGGCAACAGACTCCCTCATCGAGGGACTGAGGGGAGAGAAGCAGCCCTACTCTCTGAGTTGCAAGGTCCTGCTTCTTAGGCTACTGGACACCATTAGCTCCAGTGGGATTGGTACGCAGGATCTCACCCTCGCCGTCCGTCCCAGAGCCGCGCCGCCGTCCCCCTCGCAGAGCCGGAAGATAGAAGCCGGGTGAGTATGAGAAAAAAAGAAGACTTCAGAGGCGGCAGAAGACTTCATGATCTTCACTGAGGTAACGCATAGCACTGCAGCTGTGCGCCTTTGCTCCCATACACCTCACATACTCCGGTCACTGTAAGGGTGCAGGGCGCAGGGGGGGCGCCCTGGGCAGCAATATAAACCTCTTTCGCAAAAATATAACATATATACAGCTGGGCACTTTATATATGTATAAGCCCCCACCAATTTTACAGTTTAAGCGGGACAGAAGCCCGCCTCCGAGGGGGCGGGGCTTCTCCCTCAGCACTCACCAGCGCCATTTTTTCTCCACAGCACCGCTGAGAGGAAGCTCCCCGGACTCTACCCTGCTTATACCACGTTAGACAAGAGGGTTGAAAAGAGGGGTGGGGGGGCACATAATTCGCAAATTACATACAGCAGCACTACTGGGCAAACATTAAGTTACTGTTTTATTCCTGGGTTATATAGCGCTGGGGGGTGTGCTGGCATACTCTCTCTCTGTCTCTCCAAAGGGCCTTGTGGGGAAACTGTCTTCAGAAAAAGCATTCCCTGTGTGTGTAGTGTGTCGGTACACGTGTGTCGACATGTCTGAGGAAGAAGGCTATATTAGAGAGGAGCGGGAGCAAATGAATGTGGTGTCTCCGCCGACAGCTGATTGGATGGATATGTGGAATGTTTTAAATGCTAGTGTAAACTCATTGCACAAAAGATTAGACAAGGCAGAAGCTTTGGGACAGTCAGGGTTTTAACCCATGCCTGATCCTATGTTGCAGGGACTGTCAGGGTCTCATAAGCGCCCACTATCCCAGATTGTTGACACAGATACCGACACGGATTCTGACTCCAGTGTCGATTACGATGATGCAAAGTTACAGCCAAAATTGGCAAAATCCATTCGATTTATGATTATGGCAATAAAAGATGTTTTGCACATCACAGAGGAACCCCCTGTCGCTGACAAGAGGGTACATATGTACAAGGGAAAGAAGCCTGAGGTAACCTTTCCCCCCTCACACGAGCTGAACGAGTTATGTGAAAAAGCTTGGGAATCTCCAGATAAAAGACTGCAGATTTCAAAAAGGATTCTTATGGCGTATCCTTTCCCATCAACGGATAGGTTACGATGGGAATGCTCCCCTAGGGTGGACAAAGCATTAACACGCTTATCCAAGAAGGTAGCCCTCCCGTCCCAGGATACGGCTACCCTCAAAGAGTGTGCTGACCACAAACAGGAGATTACCCTGAAGTCCATTTATACACATTCAGGTACCTTACTCAGACCGGCAATTGCGTCGGCCTGGGTGTGTAGTGCTGTAGCGGCATGGACAAATACCTTATCTGAGGGGATGGATAGCCTAGACAAGGATACTATTTTATTGACCCTGGGGCATATAAGAGATGCTGTCCTATATATGTGTGTATGCAAACTACAGGTGGTGCTGCAGGGCCCACACCCTTTTACTTGTCTTGTAGAGCAGCTCTGAAGCTGTTACAGTGCCCAGCTGCTGCAAGAAATCAGCTTGAATGCTACAGGGGCTTGGGCATGGCCAACATGAGCCCCACACCGAAGGAGGGTGGGGGTGTTTAATGCAAACTTGGGGTTATACAAGCGCCGCAAAAGGCCGCCATGCCCTGCATGCCCCTTTTCTCTTTTCATATACAGATGAGGGTTCCAGCCAACTTTGGCCCACTGCTTGGATGACATCACCGTATGCAAATCCGTCTGCTGCAGACCTTCCCCCAGGAATGCTTGCAATAGTTGTTGCATATGGTTTAATGTCTGAGGGTGCTTCAGTATTAGGCAGCCTTCCGCCCTCCCATGTTCATCTGAAAAGATGTGGTCTCCCTGCAGTTGTTGTCCCCAGACGAGAGTTCCCTTGTGCTTCCTCAGTTAAATCTCCTTAACTTGACGGGGGTGTGCCCGAGCAGCCGCCCTCCCCAGCCCTATCCCAACACATACTTATCTTGCATATGAGATCTCTTGATCATGAAGA
This sequence comes from Pseudophryne corroboree, assembly GCF_028390025.1. NCBI lineage: Eukaryota > Metazoa > Chordata > Amphibia > Anura > Myobatrachidae > Pseudophryne > Pseudophryne corroboree. Next base: position 498,358 of record NW_026968006.1, on the reverse strand, counting down.
TAGTTCTCACAGGTTGAGGTTCATCCTGGCCCCGCTCCCCGCTGGAGAGCGCTGATGGGGACAGCAGCGGGGCTTCAGCAGAAGGGTGAGTATGTGTGGCCAGAGACCTCCCTTGTCATGTGCAGGCCTGCAGAGTCTGCCACGCAGGATGGGGCATGTGGCACTCTCCCTCCCAGGGGCTCTTCCAGATGTAGCTCCTCAGCAGTATTTTTCCCGGGCTGCGCGGCGCTCTCCCCGACTGGCATCCGCCCTGGAACACTGCCTTCCTCAACGCAACATCAGCAGGGGGCCCTGGCCTCATCACCATCCCAGGTCTTTCTCATGTATGTATCATGTATGTGTGTGTGATATATGTATGAATCATATATGTTTGTGATATATATATATATGTATCTATCTATCTATCTATCTATCTATCTATCTATCTATCTATCTATCTATCTATCGTATGTGTGTGTATATATATGTATCTATCATGTATGTATGTATGTATCTATCTTGTATGTATGTGTTCTATCTATCTATCTATCTATCTATCTATCTATCTATCTATCTATCGTGTGTGTGATATATGTATGTATCTATCATGTATGTGTTATATGTATGTATCACACCTTCCTCTATACATATACATACATACATACATACACACACCTATATCTGTACGTACACTGACATACACACACCAACATCTATACATAAACACGCTGACCCCTAAACGTACACCAACGTACCCACACCTGCATCTATACCTACACATGCTGACACGTGGACGTACACCGGCTTACCCACATGTGAATCTATACATACATGTGCTAACACCTGGACATACACTGATGTACCCACACCTAACATCTATACATACACATGCTAACACCTGGACGTATACAGACTAGAGATGAGCGCCTGAAATTTTTCGGGTTTTGTGTTTTGGTTTTGGGTTCGGTTCCGCGGCCGTGTTTTGGGTTCGAACGCGTTTTGGCAAAACCTCACCGAATTTTTTTTGTCGGATTCGGGTGTGTTTTGGATTCGGGTGTTTTTTTCAAAAAACACTAAAAAACAGCTTAAATCATAGAATTTGGGGGTCATTTTGATCCCAAAGTATTATTAACCTCAAAAACCATAATTTACACTCATTTTCAGTCTATTCTGAATACCTCACACCTCACAATATTATTTTTAGTCCTAAAATTTGCACCGAGGTCGCTGTGTGAGTAAGATAAGCGACCCTAGTGGCCGACACAAACACCGGGCCCATCTAGGAGTGGCACTGCAGTGTCACGCAGGATGTCCCTTCCAAAAAACCCTCCCCAAACAGCACATGACGCAAAGAAAAAAAGAGGCGCAATGAGGTAGCTGTGTGAGTAAGATTAGCGACCCTAGTGGCCGACACAAACACCGGGCCCATCTAGGAGTGGCACTGCAGTGTCACGCAGGATGTCCCTTCCAAAAAACCCTCCCCAAACAGCACATGACGCAAAGATAAAAAGAGGCGCAATGAGGTAGCTGACTGTGTGAGTAAGATTAGCGACCCTAGTGGCCGACACAAACACCGGGCCCATCTAGGAGTGGCACTGCAGTGTCACGCAGGATGTCCCTTCCAAAAAACCCTCCCCAATCAGCACATGATGCAAAGAAAAAGAAAAGAAAAAAGAGGTGCAAGATGGAATTGTCCTTGGGCCCTCCCACCTACCCTTATGTTGTATAAACAAAACAGGACATGCACACTTTAACCAACCCATCATTTCAGTGACAGGGTCTGCCACACGACTGTGACTGATATGACGGGTTGGTTTGGACCCCCCCCAAAAAAGAAGCAATTAATCTCTCCTTGCACAAACTGGCTCTACAGAGGCAAGATGTCCACCTCATCTTCACCCTCCGATATATCACCGTGTACATCCCCCTCCTCACAGATTATCAATTCGTCCCCACTGGAATCCACCATCTCAGCTCCCTGTGTACTTTGTGGAGGCAATTGCTGCTGGTCAATGTCTCCGCGGAGGAATTGATTATAATTCATTTTAATGAACATCATCTTCTCCACATTTTCTGGATGTAACCTCGTACGCCGATTGCTGACAAGGTGAGCGGCGGCACTAAACACTCTTTCGGAGTACACACTTGTGGGAGGGCAACTTAGGTAGAATAAAGCCAGTTTGTGCAAGGGCCTCCAAATTGCCTCTTTTTCCTGCCAGTATAAGTACGGACTGTGTGACGTGCCTACTTGGATGCGGTCACTCATATAATCCTCCACCATTCTATCAATGTTGAGAGAATCATATGCAGTGACAGTAGACGACATGTCCGTAATCGTTGTCAGGTCCTTCAGTCCGGACCAGATGTCAGCATCAGCAGTCGCTCCAGACTGCCCTGCATCACCGCCAGCGGGTGGGCTCGGAATTCTGAGCCTTTTCCTCGCACCCCCAGTTGCGGGAGAATGTGAAGGAGGAGATGTTGACAGGTCGCGTTCCGCTTGACTTGACAATTTTGTCACCAGCAGGTCTTTCAACCCCAGCAGACCTGTGTCTGCCGGAAAGAGAGATCCAAGGTAGGCTTTAAATCTAGGATCGAGCACGGTGGCCAAAATGTAGTGCTCTGATTTCAACAGATTGACCACCCGTGAATCCTTGTTAAGCGAATTAAGGGCTGCATCCACAAGTCCCACATGCCTAGCGGAATCGCTCCCTTTTAGCTCCTTCTTCAATGCCTCCAGCTTCTTCTGCAAAAGCCTGATGAGGGGAATGACCTGACTCAGGCTGGCAGTGTCTGAACTGACTTCACGTGTGGCAAGTTCAAAGGGCATCAGAACCTTGCACAACGTTGAAATCATTCTCCACTGCACTTGAGACAGGTGCATTCCACCTACTATATCGTGCTCAATTGTATAGGCTTGAATGGCCTTTTGCTGCTCCTCCAACCTCTGAAGCATATAGAGGGTTGAATTCCACCTCGTTACCACTTCTTGCTTCAGATGATGGCAGGGCAGGTTCAGTAGTTTTTGGTGGTGCTCCAGTCTTCTGTACGTGGTGCCTGTACGCCGAAAGTGTCCCGCAATTTTTCTGGCCACCGACAGCATCTCTTGCACGCCCCTGTCGTTTTTTAAAAAATTCTGCACCACCAAATTCAAGGTATGTGCAAAACATGGGACGTGCTGGAATTTGCCCATATTTAATGCACACACAATATTGCTGGCGTTGTCCGATGCCACAAATCCACAGGAGAGTCCAATTGGGGTAAGCCATTCCGCGATGATCTTCCTCAGTTGCCGTAAGAGGTTTTCAGCTGTGTGCGTATTCTGGAAAGCGGTGATACAAAGCGTAGCCTGCCTAGGAAAGAGTTGGCGTTTGCGAGATGCTGCTACTGGTGCCGCCGCTGCTGTTCTTGCGGCGGGAGTCCATACATCTACCCAGTGGGCTGTCACAGTCATATAGTCCTGACCCTGCCCTGCTCCACTTGTCCACATGTCCGTGGTTAAGTGGACATTGGGTACAACTGCATTTTTTAGGACACTGGTGAGTCTTTTTCTGACGTCCGTGTACATTCTCTGTATCGCCTGCCTAGAGAAGTGGAACCTAGATGGTATTTGGTAACGGGGGCACACTGCCTCAATAAATTGTCTAGTTCCCTGTGAACTAACGGCGGATACCGGACGCACGTCTAACACCAACATAGTTGTCAAGGACTCAGTTATCCGCTTTGCAGTAGGATGACTGCTGTGATATTTCATCTTCCTCGCAAAGGACTGTTGAACAGTCAATTGCTTACTGGAAGTAGTACAAGTGGGCTTACGACTTCCCCTCTGGGATGACCATCGACTCCCAGCGGCAACAACAGCAGCGCCAGCAGCAGTAGGCGTTACACGCAAGGATGCATCGGAGGAATCCCAGGCAGGAGAGGACTCGTCAGAATTGCCAGTGACATGGCCTGCAGGACTATTGGCATTCCTGGGGAAGGAGGAAATTGACACTGAGGGAGTTGGTGGGGTGGTTTGCGTGAGCTTGGTTACAAGAGGAAGGGATTTACTGGTCAGTGGACTGCTTCCGCTGTCACCCAAAGTTTTTGAACTTGTCACTGACTTATTATGAATGCGCTGCAGGTGACGTATAAGGGAGGATGTTCCGAGGTGGTTAACGTCCTTACCCCTACTTATTACAGCTTGACAAAGGGAACACACGGCTTGACACCTGTTGTCCGCATTTCTGGTGAAATACCTCCACACCGAAGAGCTGATTTTTTTGGTATTTTCACCTGGCATGTCAACGGCCAGGTGTCTCCCCGGGTGCCTGACTTAAACAAACCACCTCACCATCAGAATCCTCCTGGTCAATTTCCTCCCCAGCGCCAGCAACACCCATATCCTCCTCATCCTGGTGTACTTCAACACTGACATCTTCAATCTGACTATCAGGAACTGGACTGCGGGTGCTCCTTCCAGCACTTGCAGGGGGCGTGCAAATGGTGGAAGGCGCATGCTCTTCACGTCCAGTGTTGGGAAGGTCAGGCATCGCAACCGACACAATTGGACTCTCCTTGTGGATTTGGGATTTCGAAGAATGCACAGTTCTTTGCTGTGCTGCTTTTGCCAGCTTGAGTCTTTTCATTTTTCTAGCGAGAGGCTGAGTGCTTCCATCCTCATGTGAAGCTGAACCACTAGCCATGAACATAGACCAGGGCCTCAGCCGTTCCTTGCCACTCCGTGTGGTAAATGGCATATTGGCAAGTTTACGCTTCTCCTCCGACAATTTTATTTTAGGTTTTGGAGTCCTTTTTTTACTGATATTTGGTGTTTTGGATTTGACATGCTCTGTACTATGACATTGGGCATCGGCCTTGGCAGACGACGTTGCTGGCATTTCATCGTCTCGGCCATGACTAGTGGCAGCAGCTTCAGCACGAGGTGGAAGTGGATCTTGATCTTTCCCTAATTTTGGAACCTCAACATTTTTGTTCTCCATATTTTAATAGGCACAACTAAAAGGCACCTCAGGTAAACAATGGAGATGGATGGATTGGATACTAGTATACAATTATGGACGGGCTGCCGAGTGCCGACACAGAGGTAGCCACAGCCGTGAACTACCGCACTGTACTGTGTCTGCTGCTAATATATAGACTGGTTGATAAAGAGATAGTATACTCGTAACTAGTATGTATGTATAAAGAAAGAAAAAAAAACCACGGTTAGGTGGTATATACAATTATGGACGGGCTGCCGAGTGCCGACACAGAGGTAGCCACAGCCGTGAACTACCGCACTGTACTGTGTCTGCTGCTAATATATAGACTGGTTGATAAAGAGATAGTATACTCGTAACTAGTATGTATGTATAAAGAAAGAAAAAAAAACCACGGTTAGGTGGTATATACAATTATGGACGGGCTGCCGAGTGCCGACACAGAGGTAGCCACAGCCGTGAACTACCGCACTGTACTGTGTCTGCTGCTAATATATAGACTGGTTGATAAAGAGATAGTATACTCGTAACTAGCATGTATGTATAAAGAAAGAAAAAAAAAAAAACCACGGTTAGGTGGTATATACAATTATGGACGGGCTGTCGAGTGCCGACACAGAGGTAGTCACAGCCGTGAACTACCGCACTGTACTGTGTCTGCTGCTAATATAGACTGGTTGATAAAGAGATAGTATACTCGTAACTAGTATGTATGTATAAAGAAAGAAAAAAAAACCACGGTTAGGTGGTATATACAATTATGGACGGGCTGCCGAGTGCCGACACAGAGGTAGCCACAGCCGTGAACTACCGCACTGTACTGTGTCTGCTGCTAATATATAGACTGGTTGATAAAGAGATAGTATACTCGTAACTAGTATGTATGTATAAAGAAAGAAAAAAAAACCACGGTTAGGTGGTATATACAATTATGGACGGGCTGCCGAGTGCCGACACAGAGGTAGCCACAGCCGTGAACTACCGCACTGTACTGTGTCTGCTGCTAATATAGACTGGTTGATAAAGAGATAGTATACTACTAATATTATATATACTGGTGGTCAGGTCACTGGTCACTAGTCACACTTGCAGTGGCACTCCTGCAGCAAAAGTGTGCACTGTTTAATTTTAATATAATATTATGTACTCCTGGCTCCTGCTATAACCTATAACTGGCACTGCAGTAGTGCTCCCCAGTCTCCCCCACAATTATAAGCTGTGTGAGCTGAGCAGTCAGACAGATATATAATATATATAGATGATGCAGCACACTGGCCTGAGCCTGAGCAGTGCACACAGATATGGTATGTGACTGACTGAGTCACTGTGTGTATCGCTTTTTTCAGGCAGAGAACGGATATATTAAATAAACTGCACTGTGTGTCTGGTGGTCACTCACTATATAATATATTATGTACTCCTGGCTCCTGCTATAACCTATAACTGGCACTGCAGTAGTGCTCCCCAGTCTCCCCCACAATTATAAGCTGTGTGAGCTGAGCAGTCAGACAGATATATATAATATTATATATAGATAATAGATGATGCAGCACACTGGCCTGAGCCTGAGCAGTGCACACAGATATGGTATGTGACTGAGTCACTGTGTGCTGTGTATCGCTTTTTTCAGGCAGAGAACGGATTATAAATAAAACTGGTGGTCACTATCAGCAAAACTCTGCACTGTACTGAGTACTCCTAATGCTCCCCAAAATTAGTAAATCAAGTGTCTCTCTAATCTATTCTAAACGGAGAGGACGCCAGCCACGTCCTCTCCCTATCAATCTCAATGCACGTGTGAAAATGGCGGCGACGCGCGGCTCCTTATATAGAATCCGAGTCTCGCGATAGAATCCGAGCCTCGCGAGAATCCGACAGCGTCATGATGACGTTCGGGCGCGCTCGGGTTAACCGAGCAAGGCGGGAAGATCCGAGTCGCTCGGACCCGTGAAAAAAAACATGAAGTTCTGGCGGGTTCGGATTCAGAGAAACCGAACCCGCTCATCTCTAATACAGACGTACCCACATTTGCATCCATGCATATATAGATGTAGGTGTGTGTACGTCAGTGTACGTCCAGGTGTCAACGCGTGTATGTATAGATGCAGGTGTGGGTACGTCTGTGTATGTCCAGGTGTCAGAATGTGTATGTATAGATGCAGGTGTGGGAACGTCAGTGTAGGTTCAGGTGTCAGCGCGTGTATGTATAGATGCAGGTGCTTGTATGTCCAGATGTCAGTGCATGTATGTATAGATGCAAGTGTGAGTACGTCAGTGTATGTCCATTTGTCAGCGCGTGTATATATAGATGCAGGTGCTTGTATGTTGGTGTATGTCCAGGTGTCAGCATGTGTATGTATAGATGCAGGTGTGGGAATGTTGGTGTATGTCCAGGTGTCAGGGCGTGTATGTATGGATATTAGGTGTGGGTACATCAGTGTATGTCCAGGTGTTAGCGCATGTATGTATAGATGCAGGATAATAATCACACAGCGTGCCCCCCACCAACCACAAACCTCCCCCACCCCCTGTATGACATAAACACCGCTAATTCCACTTACACACAATAATTTCAGTTTGCGACCAGGAGCCGGCAATGTATGTGCACCCAAATGAAGCCACTGTACATGCCCTGCAGGCTGCTATGTACTGCATAGGTGCAACAAATGTAAATGCCCTATCTTTAAAATGGGGCATATTTTACTAAATTAAAAAAACCTGTAACTTTCTGTAAAACCTTAACCCCAAAAGGCACTACACTAACATCGGGGTGTAGAGTTGGATCTTGATCCAAGGCACCAACAGGCTAAAGCTTTGACTGTTCCCAGGATGCCTTGCACCGCCTCCTCTACAACCCTGCCCAGTGGCGTAACTAGACCTTTGTGGGCCCCATAGCAAAATTCTGAATGGGCCCACCAGCACTCAACAAGAATGAGTGGCGTTTGGGGTCAGAAAAGTAGAGGGGAAGGGGTCTGACAGAGTAGGGGGCAGGACATGAATGAATAGAAACTGAGGTGTCCATTATATAAAGAAATACAGTATGTGTGTCTGTGTGTATATCACACACACACACACACACACACATATAAGGGAAATTCAAATGCCCTCAATTATTGCGCCCATTACACTCTGGTTTAGGTGCACAAAGCACCTAAACCTGAATAAAGTAATGGGCGCGATCATGAAAAGACACCGTTTGGTTGCCCAAATGGGTCTCTTTGCACACATTTCAGCTTGTTTCCCCTGGGGGTAGCGAGCTGAAATAAACATGTCGCACCCGTTGGCAGCAACATTAGAATAGCTGCTGACGGGCACGATTGAGGGAGGAAAGGGACATTTGAATCCAGCCCATAGATGCAATGTGAATATGTAATTTGTACCTTCCTATCTTAAAATGTATATAGTAGTGTTTACACTAGAGGTCTTTCCGAACCCCCTAATCCTAACATTGTAATTTGCTTTAGGGCGCACCTCCAATTAGTCTAGTGTTTCGTATTTTCACATTAAATACTTTCTTGCATTGGTTGGTTAAAGATTAGATCGTATATTTTTCTAGATATAGCTGTGCATAGTCTACAAGGCTACATGCTTCTCCCCTAACTAGAGATGTGCAGCGGGCATTTTTCGTGTTTCATGTTTTGGTTTTGGTTTCGGATCCGCAGTTGTGTTTTGGATACGGACGCGTTTTGGCAAAACCACCCTTTCGGGTTTTGTATTCGGGTGATTTTTTTTTAAAACCTCAAACAGCTAAAATCATAGAATTTGGGGGTAATTTTGATCCTATAGTATTAAGCTCAATAACCATAATTTCTACTCCTTTCCAGTCTATTCTGAACACCTCACACCTCCCAATATTATTTTTAGTCCTAAAATTTGCACCAAGGTCCCTGGATGACTAAGCTAAGCGACCCAAGTGGGCAGCACAAACACCTGGCCCATCTAGGAGTGGCACTGCAGTGTCAGACAGGATGGCACTTAAAAAAATAGCCCCAAACAGCACATGATGCAAAGATAAATAAAAAAAGAGGCGCAAGATGAAATTGTAGTGTGTCTCTCCTGCTCAGTGTCAGTTCTCAGTAGTATCCTCATCAGTGCTCAGTATCACTGCTCATTGTCTTGTGCTGCAATGTGGTGCTCAGTATACTAGAGTACATTACTAATAGTCCAGTGCTGCATCTTGCTGCTCAGTGTCAGTTCTAGTATCCTCTAGAGATGAGCGCCTGAAATTTTTCGGGTTTTGTGTTTTGGTTTTGGGTTCGGTTCCGCGGCCGTGTTTTGGGTTCGAACGCGTTTTGGCAAAACCTCACCGAATTTTTTTTGTCGGATTCGGGTGTGTTTTGGATTCGGGTGTTTTTTTCAAAAAACACTAAAAAACAGCTTAAATCATAGAATTTGGGGGTCATTTTGATCCCAAAGTATTATTAACCTCAAAAACCATAATTTACACTCATTTTCAGTCTATTCTGAATACCTCACACCTCACAATATTATTTTTAGTCCTAAAATTTGCACCGAGGTCGCTGTGTGAGTAAGATAAGCGACCCTAGTGGCCGACACAAACACCGGGCCCATCTAGGAGTGGCACTGCAGTGTCACGCAGGATGTCCCTTCCAAAAAACCCTCCCCAAACAGCACATGACGCAAAGAAAAAAAGAGGCGCAATGAGGTAGCTGTGTGAGTAAGATTAGCGACCCTAGTGGCCGACACAAACACCGGGCCCATCTAGGAGTGGCACTGCAGTGTCACGCAGGATGGCCCTTCCAAAAAACCCTCCCCAAACAGCACATGACGCAAAGAAAAAAAGAGGCGCAATGAGGTAGCTGTGTGAGTAAGATTAGCGACCCTAGTGGCCGACACAAACACCGGGCCCATCTAGGAGTGGCACTGCAGTGTCACGCAGGATGTCCCTTCCAAAAAACCCTCCCCAAACAGCACATGACGCAAAGAAAAAAAGAGGCGCAATGAGGTAGCTGTGTGAGTAAGATTAGCGACCCTAGTGGCCGACACAAACACCGGGCCCATCTAGGAGTGGTACTGCAGTGTCACGCAGGATGTCCCTTCCAAAAAACCCTCCCCAAACAGCACATGACGCAAAGAAAAAAAGAGGCGCAATGAGGTAGCTGACTGTGTGAGTAAGATTAGCGACCCTAGTGGCCGACACAAACACCGGGCCCATTTAGGAGTGGCACTGCAGTGTCACGCAGGATGTCCCTTCCAAAAAACCCTCCCCAATCAGCACATGATGCAAAGAAAAAGAAAAGAAAAAAGAGGTGCAAGATGGAATTGTCCTTGGGCCCTCCCACCCACCCTTATGTTGTATAAACAAAACAGGACATGCACACTTTAACCAACCCATCATTTCAGTGACAGGGTCTGCCACACGACTGTGACTGATATGACGGGTTGGTTTGGACCCCCCCAAAAAAGAAGCAATTAATCTCTCCTTGCACAAACTGGCTCTACAGAGGCAAGATGTCCACCTCATCATCACCCTCCGATATATCACCGTGTACATCCCCCTCCTCACAGATTATCAATTCGTCCCCACTGGAATCCACCATCTCAGCTCCCTGTGTACTTTGTGGAGGCAATTGCTGCTGGTCAATGTCTCCGCGGAGGAATTGATTATAATTCATTTTAATGAACATCATCTTCTCCACATTTTCTGGATGTAACCTCGTACGCCGATTGCTGACAAGGTGAGCGGCGGCACTAAACACTCTTTCGGAGTACACACTTGTGGGAGGGCAACTTAGGTAGAATAAAGCCAGTTTGTGCAAGGGCCTCCAAATTGCCTCTTTTTCCTGCCAGTATAAGTACGGACTGTGTGACGTGCCTACTTGGATGCGGTCACTCATATAATCCTCCACCATTCTATCAATGTTGAGAGAATCATATGCAGTGACAGTAGACGACATGTCCGTAATCGTTGTCAGGTCCTTCAGTCCGGACCAGATGTCAGCAACAGCAGTCGCTCCAGACTGCCCTGCATCACCGCCAGCGGGTGGGCTCGGAATTCTGAGCCTTTTCCTCGCACCCCCAGTTGCGGGAGAATGTGAAGGAGGAGATGTTGACAGGTCGCGTTCCGCTTGACTTGACAATTTTGTCACCAGCAGGTCTTTCAACCCCAGCAGACTTGTGTCTGCCGGAAAGAGAGATCCAAGGTAGGCTTTAAATCTAGGATCGAGCACGGTGGCCAAAATGTAGTGCTCTGATTTCAACAGATTGACCACCCGTGAATCCTTGTTAAGCGAATTAAGGGCTCCATCCACAAGTCCCACATGCCTAGCGGAATCGCTCCGTGTTAGCTCCTCCTTCAATGTCTCCAGCTTCTTCTGCAAAAGCCTGATGAGGGGAATGACCTGACTCAGGCTGGCAGTGTCTGAACTGACTTCACGTGTGGCAAGTTCAAAGGGCATCAGAACCTTGCACAACGTTGAAATCATTCTCCACTGCGCTTGAGACAGGTGCATTCCACCTACTATATCGTGCTCAATTGTATAGGCTTGAATGGCCTTTTGCTGCTCCTCCAACCTCTGAAGCATATAGAGGGTTGAATTCCACCTCGTTACCACTTCTTGCTTCAGATGATGGCAGGGCAGGTTCAGTAGTTTTTGGTGGTGCTCCAGTCTTCTGTACGTGGTGCCTGTACGCCGAAAGTGTCCCGCAATTCTTCTGGCCACCGACAGCATCTCTTGCACGCCCCTGTCGTTTTTTAAAAAATTCTGCACCACCAAATTCAAGGTATGTGCAAAACATGGGACGTGCTGGAATTTGCCCATATTTAATGCACACACAATATTGCTGGCGTTGTCCGATGCCACAAATCCACAGGAGAGTCCAATTGGGGTAAGCCATTCCGCGATGATCTTCCTCAGTTGCCGTAAGAGGTTTTCAGCTGTGTGCGTATTCTGGAAAGCGGTGATACAAAGCGTAGCCTGCCTAGGAAAGAGTTGGCGTTTGCGAGATGCTGCTACTGGTGCCGCCGCTGCTGTTCTTGCGGCGGGAGTCCATACATCTACCCAGTGGGCTGTCACAGTCATATAGTCCTGACCCTGCCCTGCTCCACTTGTCCACATGTCCGTGGTTAAGTGGACATTGGGTACAACTGCATTTTTTAGGACACTGGTGAGTCTTTTTCTGACGTCCGTGTACATTCTCTGTATCGCCTGCCTAGAGAAGTGGAACCTAGATGGTATTTGGTAACGGGGGCACACTGCCTCAATAAATTGTCTAGTTCCCTGTGAACTAACGGCGGATACCGGACGCACGTCTAACACCAACATAGTTGTCAAGGCCTCAGTTATCCGCTTTGCAGTAGGATGACTGCTGTGATATTTCATCTTCCTCGCAAAGGACTGTTGAACAGTCAATTGCTTACTGGAAGTAGTACAAGTGGGCTTACGACTTCCCCTCTGGGATGACCATCGACTCCCAGCGGCAACAACAGCAGCGCCAGCAGCAGTAGGCGTTACATGCAAGGATGCATCGGAGGAATCCCAGGCAGGAGAGGACTCGTCAGAATTGCCAGTGACATGGCCTGCAGGACTATTGGCATTCCTGGGGAAGGAGGAAATTGACACTGAGGGAGTTGGTGGGGTGGTTTGCGTGAGCTTGGTTACAAGAGGAAGGGATTTACTGGTCAGTGGACTGCTTCCGCTGTCACCCAAAGTTTTTGAACTTGTCACTGACTTATTATGAATGCGCTGCAGGTGACGTATAAGGGAGGATGTTCCGAGGTGGTTAACGTCCTTACCCCTACTTATTACAGCTTGACAAAGGGAACACACGGCTTGACACCTGTTGTCCGCATTTCTGGTGAAATACCTCCACACCGAAGAGCTGATTTTTTTGGTATTTTCACCTGGCATGTCAACGGCCATATTCCTCCCACGGACAACAGGTGTCTCCCCGGGTGCCTGACTTAAACAAACCACCTCACCATCAGAATCCTCCTGGTCAATTTCCTCCCCAGCGCCAGCAACACCCATATCCTCCTCATCCTGGTGTACTTCAACACTGACATCTTCAATCTGACTATCAGGAACTGGACTGCGGGTGCTCCTTCCAGCACTTGCAGGGGGCGTGCAAATGGTGGAAGGCGCATGCTCTTCACGTCCAGTGTTGGGAAGGTCAGGCATCGCAACCGACACAATTGGACTCTCCTTGTGGATTTGGGATTTCGAAGAATGCACAGTTCTTTGCTGTGCTGCTTTTGCCAGCTTGAGTCTTTTCATTTTTCTAGCGAGAGGCTGAGTGCTTCCATCCTCATGTGAAGCTGAACCACTAGCCATGAACATAGGCCAGGGCCTCAGCCGTTCCTTGCCACTCCGTGTGGTAAATGGCATATTGGCAAGTTTACGCTTCTCCTCCGACAATTTTATTTTAGGTTTTGGAGTCCTTTTTTTTCTGATATTTGGTGTTTTGGATTTGACATGCTCTGTACTATGACATTGGGCATCGGCCTTGGCAGACGACGTTGCTGGCATTTCATCGTCTCGGCCATGACTAGTGGCAGCAGCTTCAGCACGAGGTGGAAGTGGATCTTGATCTTTCCCTAATTTTGGAACCTCAACATTTTTGTTCTCCATATTTTAATAGGCACAACTAAAAGGCACCTCAGGTAAACAATGGAGATGGATACTAGTATACAATTATGGACTGCCTGCCGAGTGCAGACACAGAGGTAGCCACAGCCGTGAACTACCGTACTGTACTGTGTCTGCTGCTAATATAGACTGGTTGATAAAGAGATAGTATACTCGTAACTAGTATGTATGTATAAAGAAAGAAAGAAAAACCACGGTTAGGTGGTATATACAATTATGGACGGGCTGCCGAGTACCGACACAGAGGTAGCCACAGCCGTGAACTACCGCACTGTACTGTGTCTGCTGCTAATATATAGACTGGTTGATAAAGAGATAGTATACTCGTAACTAGTATGTATGTATAAAGAAAGAAAAAAAAACCACGGTTAGGTGGTATATACAATTATGGACGGGCTGCCGAGTGCCGACACAGAGGTAGCCACAGCCGTGAACTACCGCACTGTACTGTGTCTGCTGCTAATATAGACTGGTTGATAAAGAGATAGTATACTCGTAACTAGTATGTATGTATAAAGAAAGAAAAAAAAACCACGGTTAGGTGGTATATACAATTATGGACGGGCTGCCGAGTGCCGACACAGAGGTAGCCACAGCCGTGAACTACCGCACTGTACTGTGTCTGCTGCTAATATAGACTGGTTGATAAAGAGATAGTATACTCGTAACTAGTATGACTATAAAGAAAGAAAAAAAAACCACGGTTAGGTGGTATATACAATTATGGACGGGCTGCCGAGTGCCGACACAGAGGTAGCCACAGCCGTGAACTACCGCACTGTACTGTGTCTGCTGCTAATATATAGACTGGTTGATAAAGAGATAGTATACTCGTAACTAGTATGTATGTATAAAGAAAGAAAAAAAAACCACGGTTAGGTGGTATATACAATTATGGACGGGCTGCCGAGTGCCGACACAGAGGTAGCCACAGCCGTGAACTACCGCACTGTACTGTGTCTGCTGCTAATATATAGACTGGTTGATAAAGAGATAGTATACTCGTAACTAGTATGTATGTATAAAGAAAGAAAAAAAAAACCACGGTTAGGTGGTATATACAATTATGGACGGGCTGCCGAGTGCCGACACAGAGGTAGCCACAGCCGTGAACTACCGCACTGTACTGTGTCTGCTGCTAATATATAGACTGGTTGATAAAGAGATAGTATACTCGTAACTAGTATGTATGTATAAAGAAAGAAAGAAAAACCACGGTTAGGTGGTATATACAATTATGGACGGGCTGCCGAGTGCCGACACAGAGGTAGCCACAGCCGTGAACTACCGCACTGTACTGTGTCTGCTGCTAATATAGACTGGTTGATAAAGAGATAGTATACTCGTAACTAGTATGTATGTATAAAGAAAGAAAAAAAAAACACGGTTAGGTGGTATATACAATTATGGACGGGCTGCCGAGTGCCGACACAGAGGTAGCCACAGCCGTGAACTACCGCACTGTACTGTGTCTGCTGCTAATATAGACTGGTTGATAAAGAGATAGTATACTCGTAACTAGTATGACTATAAAGAAAGAAAAAAAAACCACGGTTAGGTGGTATATACAATTATGGACGGGCTGCCGAGTGCCGACACAGAGGTAGCCACAGCCGTGAACTACCGCACTGTACTGTGTCTGCTGCTAATATAGACTGGTTGATAAAGAGATAGTATACTACTAATATTATATATACTGGTGGTCAGGTCACTGGTCACTAGTCACACTGGCAGTGGCACTCCTGCAGCAAAAGTGTGCACTGTTTAATTTTAATATACAGGTTGAGTATCCCTTATCCAAAATGCTTGGGACCAGAGGTATTTTGGATATCGGATTTTTCCGTATTTTGGAATAATTGCATACCATAATGAGACATCATGGTGATGGGACCTAAATCTAAGCACAGAATGCATTTATGTTTCATATACACCTTATACACGCAGCCTGAAGGTGATTTAATACAATATTTTTAATAACTTTGTGTATTAAACAAAGTGTGTCTACATTCACACAATTCATTTATGTTTCATATACACCTTATACACACAGCCTGAAGGTCATACAATACAATATTTTTAATAAGTTTGTGTATTAAACAAAGATTGTGTACATTGAGCAATCAAAAAACAAAGGTTTCACTATCTCACTCTCACTCAAAAAAGTCCGTAATTCAGAATATTCCGTATTTCGGAATATTTGGATATGGGATACTCAACCTGTAATATTATGTACTCCTGGCTCCTGCTATAACCTATAACTGGCACTGCAGTGCTCCCCAGTCTCCCCCACAATTATAAGCTGTGTGAGCTGAGCACAGTCAGATATATATATACATTGATGCAGCACACTGGGCTGAGCAGTGCACACAGATATGGTATGTGACTGAGTCACTGTGTGTATCGTTTTTTTCAGGCAGAGAACGGATATATTAAATAAAACAAACAACTGCACTGTCTGGTGGTCACTGTGGTCGTCAGTCACTAAACTCTGCACTCTCTTCTACAGTATCACAGCCTCAGGTCAATCTCTCTCTCTCTCTCTCAACCCTAATCTAAATGGAGAGGACGCCAGCCACGTCCTCTCCCTATCAATCTCAATGCACGTGTGAAAATGGCGGCGGCGCGCGGCTCCTTATATAGAATCCGAGTCTCGCGAGAATCCGACAGCGTCATGATGACGTTCGGGCGCGCTCGGGTTAACCGAGCAAGGCGGGAGGATCCGAGTCTGCTCGGACCCGTGAAAAAAACATGAAGTTCGTGCGGGTTCGGATTCAGAGAAACCGAACCCGCTCATCTCTAGTATCCTCATCAGTGCTCAGTATCACTGCTCATTGTCTTGTGCTGCATTGTGGTGCTCAGTATACTACAGAACATTACTAATAGTCCAGTGCTGCATCTGGCTGCTCAGTGTCAGTTCTAGTAATCTCATCAGTGCTCCGTATCACTGCTCATTGTCTTGTGGTGCTCAGTATACTACAGTACATTACTAATACTCCAGTGTCTTGTGCCGCATATGGCTGCTGTAGGGTGCTGTGGTAGTGTCCTGTCACTGTGCATATGTCATCATTCCAGTCACAGTGATATCTGGTATCTATCTAGTGGTATCTAATTCCAGACATTACCACCGTCTAATTCCAGATATATTACTGGCATATAATTCCACACATTAAAAAATGGAGAACAAAAAGGTGGAGGGTAAAATAGGGAAAGATCAAGATCCACTTCCACCTAGTGCTGAAGCTGCTGCCACTAGTCAAGGCAGAGACAATTCAATGCCATCAACATTATGTAATGATTATACGATACATTATATATCATATCATTGTATGGTTGTAAAATACAACTTAAAAATTTTAATGAATAAATACATAAAGTAGCTTTTATGTAACCTTTTTAAACCTATTAGCATAGACCGAATCTCATCGTGTGTATAGGCCTTTAGTTCAACAACAGCATGGGACCAGTTAGTGTGTTTTGACCACTGCACAGCACCTGGTGTTATATAGTAAGCACCACTATGGCATAGTAGACAGCATTATGGGCCTGATATGAGTGTGACCAGCGGTGATGTGGAATGCAGTAGGAGGTGCTGTTTAGCAAGCACCACTTCTATATTCACCATGCAGTATATTGTGTGAATATAGAAGTGTTGGCTGTGTTATGTATTAGAGTAATTATTGCAGCTCCCAGCTAAAATTGCAACAATGTTTTTTAGTGACAAGCTGCAGAACTTCCGGCAGGGAAGCCAGTTCTTTTTGGAAGAAAATCGACAGAGCCGAAATCTGGACCTTAATGGACCCCAATTTGAGGCCCATATTCACCCCTGACTGTAGGAAGTGCAGGAATCGACCCAGTTGAAATTCCTCCGTTGGGGCCTTCCTGTCCTCACACCAAGCAACATATTTTCGCCATATGTGGTGATAATGTTTTGCGGTCACGTCCTTCCTGGCTTTGATCAGCGTAGGAATGACTTCCTCCGGAATGCCCTTTTCCTTCAGGATCCGGTGTTCAACAGCCATGCCGTCAAACGCAGCCGCGGTAAGTCTTGGAACAGACAAGGCCCCTGCTGCAGCAGGTCTTGTCTGAGCGGTAGAGGCCATGGGTCCTCCGAGATCATTTCTTGAAGTTCTGGGTACCAAGCTCTTCTTGGCCAATCCGGAATAATGAGTATAGTTCTTACTCTTCTCCTTCTTATTATCCTCAGCACCCTTGGTATGAGAGGAAGAGGAGGAAACACATAAACCGACCGGTACACCCACGGTGTCACTAGAGCGTCCAACGCTATCGCCTGAGGGTCCCTTGACCTGGCGCAATAGTTTTCTAGCTTTTTGTTGAGGCGGGACGCCATCATGTCCACCTGTGGCCATTCCCATCGGTTTGTAATCAGCCGGAAGACTTCTGGATGAAGTCCCCACTCTCCCGGGTGGAGGTCGTATCTGCTGAGGAAGTCTGCTTCCCAGTTGTCCACTCCTGGAATAAACACTGCCGACAGTGCTAACACGTGATTTTCCGCCCATCGGAGAATCTTCGTGGCTTCTGCCATCGCCATCCTGCTTCTCGTCCCGCCTTGTCGGTTTACATGGGCGACCGCCGTGATGTTGTCTGACTGAATCAGTACTGGCTGACTTTGAAGCAGGGGTCTTGCCTGACTTAGGGCATTGTAAATAGCTCTTAGTTCCAGAATATTTATGTGTAGGGACATTTCCTGGCTTGACCATAGTCCCTGGAAATTTCTTCCCTGTGTGACTGCTCCCCAGCCTCGAAGGCTGGCGTCCGTGGTTACCAGGACCCAGTCCTGTATGCCGAATCTGCGGCCCTCCAGAAGATGAGCACTCTGCAGCCACCACAGTAGAGACACCCTGGTCCTTGCAGACAGGGTTATCCTCTGATGCATCTGAAGATGCGATCCGGACCACTTGTCCAACAGATCCCACTGAAAGATCCGTGCATGGAACCTTCCGAACGGAATTGCTTCGTAAGAAGCTACCATCTTTCCCAGGACTCGCGTGCAGTGGTGCACCGACACCTGTTTTGGTCTTAGGAGGTCTCTGACTAGCGATGACAACTCCTTGTCCTTCTCCTCCGGGAGAAACACCCTTTTCTGTTCTGTGTCCAGAACCATCCCCAGGAACAATAGACGTGTTGCAGGAACCAGCTGCGACTTTGGAATATTCAGGATCCAGCCGTGCTGTTGTAGCACCTGCCGAGCAAGTGCTACTCCGATCAACAACTGTTCCTTGGACCTCGCCTTTATCAGGAGATCGTCCAAGTACGGGATAATTATAACTCCCTTTTTTCGCAGGAGTATCATCATCTCGGCCATTACCTTGGTAAACACCCTCGGTGCCGTGGACAGACCAAACGGCAGCGTCTGGAATTGGTAATGACAGTCCTGTACCACAAATCTGATGTACTCCTGGTGAGGAGAGTAAATGGGGACATGCAGGTAAGCATCCTTGATGTCCAGTGATACCATGTAATCCCCTTCCTCCAGGCTTGAGATAACCGCCCTGAGCGATTCCATCTTGAACTTGAACCGTTTTATATACGTGTTCAAAGATTTAAAATTTAAAATGGGTCTCACCGAACCGTCCGGTTTCGGTACCACAAACATTGTGGAATAGTAACCCCTTCCTTGTTGAAGGAGGGGTACCTTGACTATCACCTGCTGCAAATACAGCTTGTGAATTTGCCTCTATCACAGCCTCCCTGTCCAAGGGAGATGTTGGCAAGGCAGATTTTAGGAAACGGCGAGGGGGAGACGTCTCGAATTCCAGCTTGAATCCCTGAGACACTACTTGTAGAATCCAGGGATCCACCTGTGAGCAAGCCCACTGATTGCTGAAGCACTTGAGACGGGCCCCCACCGCACCTGGCTCCACCAGTGGAGCCCCAGCGTCATGCTTTGGACTTAGCGGAAGCGGGGGAGGACTTTTGTTCCTGGGAACTGGCTGTATATATATATATATATGCACACACACACACATGTATATACATGTATACACAAATACACGTATGTACATGTTTATGTATGTATAATACACTGATAGAGTACATTATATTTATGAATTAATTGCTTCCCGATTCTGCAGCAGCATCATCAGCACCATCAGTGTTACTCACAGTCACTTCACACTGACTGCTGCACAACACATCACTTAATTTCCGGGCCGCCCGCCACCTGGTGAAGAGACATGGGAGATGAAGGACCAGCAGTGCCACGTTGAGCGGAAGTATTGTGAATTAGTTACCCACACACTCCTTGTGACACCTGCTCCCCGTCTGCCCTCCCACCCGCCGCCTGCCATCCGGAACCCGCACTGACAAGTAAGTCTCAGCAGAATGTGTCTGCCG
Source organism: Pseudophryne corroboree (assembly GCF_028390025.1). Taxonomy (NCBI): domain Eukaryota; kingdom Metazoa; phylum Chordata; class Amphibia; order Anura; family Myobatrachidae; genus Pseudophryne; species Pseudophryne corroboree. The sequence goes on along the minus strand of NW_026968006.1, from coordinate 478,437 downwards.
GCGGCTCCCAGTCCCCCCTAGAGGAACACTGCCAGTGGTGTGGCAGCCGCGGCAAACTAGGACTGAGAGACCGCAGCGGGAGGAAAGCACGGGTGGGCGGGAGGAGAGCATAGGCGGACATCACCACGTCACATTGCAAGGTGACACCAGTCCCCCCAGTGAGGCCGCCGACGAATGCACTCAGCATAGTATTAGCAGCAGGCAGAGGGGGGGCGGGCGCAGCGGTGGTGGGAGGTACGGAAATGAGCTACAGGCTAGGCTCCACCGATCACACACTCAGCGATCACTGTGCCACAGCAAGCGTGGCGTGCAGCGGTGCTGGACATTAGGGAGTGCCTGTGCGCACCAGGCACCCCCTGTACGCACGCCTATGCGCTACCACCCCCCATATGCCACACTACATCACTATGCTATAGCCCTCCCATATGCTGCACTTCATAGTTACACTATACCCCCCATACAACATACTACATCACCACACTACACTACTCACAATAAAATTAAAACATCCCAGTTCCTCATTCTTAATGAGCTCACGTGAGTTCTCTCCCCAACGGAGCTCCAGACCAAGTAACAATGAAGACACCAGCAGTGTGTAGGGGGCAGGCCTGGTCCACTTGTCAGGAGAGAGCAGTCACTGGAGGGTAAGAAGGGGGCGGGGCCTAGTCCTACAGACGGGAGAGAGCACAGACAGGAGAGAGCAAGGTACAGGGGTAGAAGGGGACGGCGGGGACGGCTGATGTGAAGAAGGGGGCGGGGCCTATTCTTGCATCCTTTCAAAATTCGACTTTTTAAAATTCGACATTTGACAAATTCGACTTTTCTGCAATGGTACAAATGCGGCAATTCAACAAAAGTATATTCAATTGAAGTTTGTAAATTCGACAACAGTGCTTTTAAACAGTAAATTCGTCATTTTCAATCCGCCACACTTTGCAGGCGGAATCTAATAAAAAAAATTTAAAACATGTTTTTTTTGGGGTAATAGCATATCTATTTATATCAGAAGGGATTAGGTACTTGGTTTGTCTTTTTTGGAGGCACAAGTATTATTTATATATTTTTTAAAAGATTATTATTATTATTTTTTTAAATGGAATGTGAAAAACCCGGAAAAGAAAAATTGCGTGGGGTCCCCCCTCCAAAGCATAACCAGCCTCGGGCTCTTCGAGCCGGTCCTGGTTCTAAAAATCCGGGGGAAAAACGGACAGGGGATCCCCCGTATTTTTAAAACCAGCTCCGGGCTCTGCGCCTGGTGCTGGTGCAAAAAATACGGGGGACAAAAAGAGTAGGGTCCCCCATTATTTTTACACCAGCATCGGGCTCCACTAGCTGGACAGATAATGCCACAGCCGGGGGTCACTTTTATACAGTGGCATTAAATATCCAACTAGTCACCCCTGGCCGGGGTACCCTGGGGGAGTGGGGACCCCTTCAATCAAGGGGTCCCCCCCCCAGCCACCCAAGGGCCAGGGGTGAAGCCCGAGGCTGTCCCCCCATCCAAGGGCTGCGGATGGGAGGCTGATAGCCTTGAGAAAATTGAAAGAATATTGTTTTTTCCAGTAGTACTACAAGTCCCAGCAAGCCTCCCCCGCAATCTGGTACTTTGAGAACCACAAGTACCAGCATGCGGGAGAAAAACGGGCCCGCTGGTACCTGTAGTTCTACTGGGGAAAAAATACCCAAATAAAAACAGGACACAGACACCGTGAAAGTATAACTTTATTTCACACCTGCCGACACACACATACTTACCTATGTTGACACGAAGCAGTCGGTCCTCTTCTCCAAGTAGAATCCACGGGTACCTGAAAATAAAAGATAATTATACTCACCTGATCCAGGTTCCAGATTAAATCCACGTACTTGGCAAAACAACAAACCGAACACCCGGACCAGACGGACTGAAAGGGGTCCCATGTTTACACATGGGACCCCTTTCCACGAATGCAGACATCCGAATCTCGCGGGAATCCGACAGCGGGATGATGACGTTCGGGCGCGTTCGGGTTAGCCGAGCAAGGCGGGAAGGTTCGAAACTGCCTCGGACCCATGTAAAATGGGTGAAGTTCGGAGGGTCCGGATTCCGACGAACCGAAACCACTCATCACTAGTATGTACGTGTGTGTCAGGTGCCGTGTACGTACGTACGTACGTACGTACATGTGTGTCAGGTGTCGTGCGTGTACGTGTGTGTGTGTGTGTGTGTCAGGTGGCGCGTACCTACATGTGTGTATGTCAGGTGCTGTGCATGTGTGTACGTACACGCGTGTATGTGTCAGGTGCCGCGCGTGTACGTGTGTGTGTGTGTGCCAGGAGCCACGCGTGTACATGCGTGAGGGTGTCAGGAGCCGCGCGTATACGTACATACGTGTAGGTTTCAGGTGCCGCGCGTATACATACGTGTGTGTGTCAGGAGCCGAGCGTGTACGTACATGTGTGTGTGTCAGGAGCAACGCGCGTGTGTGTCAGGAGCCACACGTGTGCATACGTGTGTGTGTCAGGTGCCACACATGTACGTACGTACGTAAGTACGTACGTACGTGTGTGTGTCAGGTGCCGCGCGTGTACGTGTGTGTGTCAAGTGCCGCGTGTGTACGTACGTATGTGTGTGCCTGGAGCCGCGCGTGTACATACATGTGTGTGTGTGTGTGTGTGTGTCTCAGGTGCTGTACGTGTATGTGTGTGTCTCAGGTGCTGCACGTGTATATGTGTGTATTTCAGGTGCTGCATTTGTATGCGTCAGCTGCCACGTGGGTGTCAGGTGTTGAGCGTGTATGTGTTTGTGTCAGCTGTCGCATCTGTATGTGTGTGACTGTCAGGTGCTGCGCGTGTATGTGTGTGTCAGGTGCTGTTCATGTATGTGGGAGTGGCAGGTGCTGCATGTGTATATATGTGTGAGTGGCAGGTGCTGCGTGTGTATACGATTGTGTGTGAGGTGCTGCGAGTGTATGTGTGTGTTAGGTGCTCTGAGTGTATATGATTGTGTGTCAGGTGCTGTGCGTGTGTGCGTTAAATGCCACATGTATATATGTGTGTCAGGTGCTGCGTGTGTGTGTGTGTGTGTGTCAGGTGCTGCATGTTTGTATGTGTGTGTGTGTGTGTCAGGTGCTGCATGTCTGTATGTGTGTGTGTCAGGCGCTGCATGTCTGTGTGTGTGTGTGTGTGTGTGTGTGTCAGGTGCTGCATGTCTGTATATGTGTGTGGGTGTGTCAGGTGATGCATGTCTGTGTGTGTGGGTGTGTGTGGGTGTGTCAGGTGCTGCATGTCTGTGTGTGTGTGTGTGTGTCTGTCAGGTGCTGCATGTGTGTGTCAGGTGCTGCATGTCTGCGTGTGTGTGTGTCAGGCGCAGTATGTCTGCGTGTGTGTGTCAGGCGCTGCATATCTGTGTCAGGTGCTGTGTGTGTGTGTGTGTGTGTGTGTGCGCGTGTCTGTCAGGTGCTGCGTGTCTGCGTGTGTGTCAGGCGCTGCGTGTCTGCGTGTGTGTCAGGCGCTGCGTGTCTGCGTGTGTGTCAGGCGCTGCGTGTCTGCGTGTGTGTCAGGCGCTGCGTGTCTGCGTGTGTGTCAGGCGCTGCGTGTCTGCGTGTGTGTCAGGCGCTGCGTGTCTGTCAGGCGCTGCGTGTCTGCGTGTGTGTCAGGCGCTGCGTGTCTGTCAGGCGCTGCGTGTCTGCGTGTGTGTCAGGCGCTGCGTGTCTGTCAGGCGCTGCGTGTCTGCGTGTGTGTCAGGCGCTGCGTGTCTGCGTGTGTGTCAGGCGCTGCGTGTCTGCGTGTGTGTCAGGCGCTGCGTGTGTGTCAGGCGCTGCGTGTGTGTCAGGCGCTGCGTGTGTGTCAGGCGCTGCGTGTGTGTGTGTGTGTCAGGCGCTGCGTGTCTGCGTGTGTGTCAGGCGCTGCGTGTCTGCGTGTTTGTGTGTCAGGTGCTGCGTGTGTGTGTCAGGTGCTGCGTGTGTGTGTGTCAGATGCTGCGTGTCTGCGTGTGTGTCAGGTGCTGCGTGTGAGTATGTCAGGTGCTGCGTGTGTCAGGAGCATGTGAGTGTCAGGTGCGTGTGTGTGTCAGGCGCTGCGTGTGTCAGGCGCTGCCTGTGCGTGTGCGTGTGTGTCAGGCGCTGCCTGTGCGTCAGGCGCTGCGTGTCTGTGTGTGTCAGGCGCTGCGTGTCTGTGTGTGTCAGGCGCTGCGTGTCTGTGTGTGTCAGGCGCTGCGTGTGTGTCAGGCGCTGCCTGTGCGTGTGTGCCAGGCGCTGCCTGTGCGTGTGTGCCAGGCGCTGCCTGTGCGTGTGTGTCAGGCGCCGCGCGTGTCAGGCGCCGCGTGTCTGTCAGGCTCCGCGTGTCTGTCAGGCGCCGCGTGTCTGTCAGGCGCCGCGTGTCTGTCTGGCGCCGCGTGTGCGTCAGGCGCCGCGTGTGCGTCAGGCGCCGCGTGTGCGTCAGGCGCCGCATTTCTATGTGCGTCAGGCGCCGCTTGTGAGTGTGTGCGTGTGTGTCAGGTCCGTGTGAGTGTCAGGTGCTGCGTCTGTGTGTGCGTGTGTCAGGTGCTGCGTGTGTGTCAGGTGCTGCGTGTGAGTGTGTGTGCGCGTGTGTCAGGTCCGTGTGAGTGTCAGGTGCTGTGTGTGTGTGTGTCAGGTGCTGTGTGTGTGCGTGTGTGTCAGGTGCTGTGTGTGTGTGTGTGTGTCAGGTGCTGTGTGTGTGCGTGTGTGTCAGGCGCTGCATATGCGTATGCGTGTCAGGCGTTGCATGTCTGTGTGTGTCAGGTGCTGCGTGTCTGGGGGGGGTGGCCGGACACACAGCAGAGAGGGGAGGGTGACCGGACACACGGCAGGGAGGGGAGGGGGTAGGGGGTGGCCGAACACAGCAGGAAGAGGGGGGAGTTGCCGAACACACAGCAGGGGAGGGGAGGGGATGGTGGCCAGACAAACAGCAGGGGAGGGGAGGGTAGGCCGGACACACAGCAGGTGAGGGGGGGGGGTGGCTGGACACACAGCAGGGAGGGGGGGTAGGCAGGACACACAGCAGGGGAGGGGAGGGTGGCCGGAAAAACAGCAGGGAGGGGGGGGGTAGGCCGGACACACAGCAGGGGAGGGGGGGTGGCTGGACACACAGCAGGTGAGGGGGGGGCTGGACACACAGCAGGTGAGGGGGGGGGGCTGGACACACAGCAGGTGAGGGGGGGGGGGCTGGACACACAGCAGGTGAGGGGGGGGGGGCTGGACACACAGCAGGTGAGGGGGGGGGGCTGGACACACAGCAGGTGAGGGGGGGGGCTGGACACACAGCAGGTGAGGGGGGGGGTGCTGGACACACAGCAGGTGAGGGGGGGGGGGCTGGACACACAGCAGGTGAGGGGGGGGGGGCTGGACACACAGCAGGTGAGGGGGGGGGGGGCTGGACACACAGCAGGTGATGGGGGGGCTGGACACACAGCAGGTGAGGGGGGGGGGCTGGACACGCAGCAGGTGAGGGGGGGGCTGGACACGCAGCAGGGGAGGGGGGGTAGGCCGGACACACAGCAGGGGAGGGGAGGGTGGCCAGACACACAGCAGGGGAGGGGAGGGTGGCCGGACAAACAGCAGGGAGGGGGGAGGGGTAGGCCGGACACACAGCAGGGGAGGAGGGGGGGGGGGGCTGGACACACAGCAGGTGAGGGGGGGGGGGCTGTACACACAGCAGGTGAGGGGGGGTAGGCCGGACACACAGCAGGGAGGGGGGGGGGTAGGCCGCCGCGGACACACAGCAGGGGAGGGGAGGGTGGCCGGACAAACAGCAGGGAGGGGGGGGTAGGCCGGACACACAGCAGGTGAGGGGGGGGGTGGCTGGACACACAGCAGGTGAGGTGGGGGGTCTGGACACACAGCAGGGAGGGGTGGGGGTAGGCCGGACAAACAGCAGGGAGGGGGGGGGTAGGCCGGACACACAGCAGGGAGGGGGGGGGGGCTGGACACACAGCAGGGGGGGGGTAGGCCGGACACACAGCAGGTGAGGGGGGGGGTGGCTGGACACACAGCAGGGAGGGGGGGTAGGCCGGACACACAGCAGGTGAGGGGGGGGGGGGGGCTGGACACACAGCAGGTGAGGGGGGGGGCTGGACACACAGCAGGTGAGGGGGGGGGCTGGACACACAGCAGGTGAGGGGGGGTGGGGGTAGGCCGGACACACAGCAGGTGAGGGGGGGGGGTGGCTGGACACACAGCAGGGAGGGAAGGGGGTAGGGGGGTGGCCTTATTATAATAACCGTGTGGGGGAGGAGTCTGCGGCGGTGGGTGAATGAGATGTGGGGGCAGGCTGCTAAGGGTGCAGGGGAGGAGGGGAAGGGAGCCGGACGGATCTGAATGTGAGCCGCACGTAAGGGACCATACTGATCCTCCCCACCTCAGCCCGCTGGTGCTGCTGCTGCCTGACTTCTTCCGTGCAGCACAGCTGTCTTCTCCGGCTGCCGCTCCCGCACCCGCTTCAGGTGTGGGGGTACCACACCGCTCAGTAGGCAAGCGCTGTCAGTCAGGAGTCAGCGCTGCACCGGATGTCTCTTCTGGATGTCCTCTGACTTTCTCCTGCGGCGCAACTCCAGCTATTCCTCCCGCTGCGGCTCCCACTTCGGGTAAGGGGACCATATTGCTCAGTAGTGAGCACTTTCGGTAAGCCTGCGGCTGCTATGCCGCTACCCCTCTCCTCCACAGTCCTAATGGGTCGCTGCAGTCTGTAAGGGACCGCAGGTGCACACACCCAGGAACCGCTGGCTCTCCTCCCGCTGCCAGCAGCTACTTTTATAACCTCAGCCTGCACGAGACCCCTTCCCTCACTCACTCTCGCTCTCCTGGCGGCCACTGCGCAGCCGCAACAAATTGAAAAGCCTTATCTCTATAATGGGGCATATTTCTCTTAATTAAAAAAACCCTATAACTTTCTGAAAAACCACAACCCCAAAAGGCACTACACTGGGGCATACTCTATCTAGTAAAACAAACCCCAAGTCTTAATTCGTCCTCTATCCGGAGTTATGCCTTCCCAAAAAATATCTAATTCACTCTATAGGAAAACGGTGTCAAAAAGCCACAAAGGAAGTCACAGAAAAAAACTGACAGTTGGAACTTTAGGTTACTCCCAATTCCTCATTTTTTATTATTTTGCCCTGAAATTTGGCATGCAGCACCGGGTGACGATTCTACACGCCCATGCCAAATTTCAGCTCAGTACGTCCAATCAGTTTTGAGGTGTAGCCCCTCAAACACCATGCCCCCATCTCAGAAGTTCCCTATGGGAGAATTCCGTTTGTTCGATTCAGCCTTAATATAAGGGCACGACCGTGCCCTTATAATATCTATCTATCTATCTATCTATCTATCTATCTATCTATCTATCTATCTATCTATCTATCTATCTATCTATCTATCGTATGTGTGTGTATATATACACATCTATACATACATGCGCTAACACCTGGACATACACTGATGTACCCACACCTAATATCCATACATACACGCCCTGACACCTGGACATACACCAACATTCCCACACCTGCATCTATACATACACATGCTGACACCTGGACATACACCAACATACAAGCACCTGCATCTATATATACACGCGCTGACAAATGGACATACACCGACGTACCCACACTTGCATCTATACATACATGCACTGACATCTGGACATACAAGCACCTGCATCTATACATACACGCGCTGACACCTGAACCTACACTGACCTTCCCACACCTGCATCTATACATACACATTCTGACACCTGGACATACACAGACGTACCCACACCTGCATCTATACATACACGCGTTGACACCTGGACGTACACTGACGTACACACACCTACATCTATATATGCATGGATGCAAATGTGGGTACGTCTGTATACGTCCAGGTGTTAGCATGTGTATGTATAGATGTTAGGTGTGGGTACATCAGTGTATGTCCAGGTGTCAGCACATGTATGTATAGATTCACATGTGGGTAAACCGGTGTACGTCCACGTGTCAGCATGTGTAGGTATAGATGCAGGTGTGGGTACGTTGGTGTACGTTTAGGGGTCAGCGTGTTAATGTATAGATGTTGGTGTGTGTATGTCAGTGTACGTACAGATATAGGTGTGTGTGTGTATGTATGTATGTATGTATGTATGTGTATAGAGGAAGGTGTGATACATACATATAACACATACATGATAGATACATACATATATCACACACACGATAGATAGATAGATAGATAGATAGATAGATAGATAGATAGATAGAACACATACATACAAGATAGATACATACATACATACATGATAGATACATATATATACACACACATACGATAGATAGATAGATATATCACAAACATATATGATTCATACATATATCACACACACATACATGATACATACATGAGAAAGACCTGGGATGGTGATGAGGCCAGGGCCCCCTGCTGATGTTGCGTTGAGGAAGGCAGTGTTCCAGGGCGGATGCCAGTCGGGGAGAGCGCCGCGCAGCCCGGGAAAAATACTGCTGAGGAGCTACATCTGGAAGAGCCCCTGGGAGGGAGAGTGCCACATGCACCATCCTGCGCGGCAGACTCTGCAGGCCTGCACATGGGAAGGGAGGTCTCTGGCCACACGTACTCACCCTTCTGCTGAAGCCCCGCTGCTGTCCCCATCAGCGCTCTCCAGCGGGGAGCGGGGCCAGGATGAACCTCAACCTGTGAGAACTATCTTCATGATCAAGAGATCTCATATGCAAGATAAGTATGTGTTGGGATAGGGCTGGGGAGGGCGGCTGCTCGGGCACACCCCCGTCAAGTTAAGGAGATTTAACTGAGGAAGCACAAGGGAACTCTCGTCTGGGGACAACAACTGCAGGGAGACCACATCTTTTCAGATGAACATGGGAGGGCGGAAGGCTGCCTAATACTGAAGCACCCTCAGACATTAAACCATATGCAACAACTATTGCAAGCATTCCTGGGGGAAGGTCTGCAGCAGACGGTGATGTCATCCAAGCAGTGGGCCAAAGTTGGCTGGAACCCTCATCTGTATATGAAAAGAGAAAAGGGGCATGCAGGGCATGGCGGCCTTTTGCGGCGCTTGGATAACCCCAAGTTTGCATTAAACACCCCCACCCTCCTTCGGTGTGGGGCTCATGTTGGCCATGCCCAAGCCCCTGAAGCATTCAAGCTGATTTCTTGCAGCAGCTGGGCACTGTAACAGCTTCAGAGCTGCTCTACAAGACAAGTAAAAGGGTGTGGGCCCTGCAGCACCACCTGTAGTTTGCATACACACATATATAGGACAGCATCTCTTATATGCCCCAGGGTCAATAAAATAGTATCCTTGTCTAGGCTATCCATCCCCTCAGATAAGGTATTTGTCCATGCCGCTACAGCACTACACACCCAGGCCGACGCAATTGCCGGTCTGAGTAAGGTACCTGAATGTGTATAAATGGACTTCAGGGTAATCTCCTGTTTGCGGTCAGCACACTCTTTGAGGGTAGCCGTATCCTGGGACGGGACGGCTATCTTCTTGGATAAGCGTGTTAATGCTTTGTCCACCCTAGGGGAGGATTCCCATCGTAACCTATCCGTTGATGGGAAAGGATACGCCATAAGAATCCTTTTGGAAATCTGCAGTCTTTTATCTGGAGATTCCCAAGCTTTTTCACATAACTCGTTCAGCTCGTGTGAGGGGGGAAAGGTTACCTCAGGCTTCTTTCCCTTGTACATATGTACCCTCTTGTCAGCGACAGGGGGTTCCTCTGTGATGTGCAAAACATCTTTTATTGCCATAATCATAAATCGAATGGATTTTGCCAATTTTGGCTGTAACTTTGCATCATCGTAATCGACACTGGAGTCAGAATCCGTGTCGGTATCTGTGTCAACAATCTGGGATAGTGGGCGCTTATGAGACCCTGACAGTCCCTGCAACATAGGATCAGGCATGGGTTGAAACCCTGACTGTCCCAAAGCTTCTGCCTTGTCTAATCTTTTGTGCAATGAGTTTACACTAGCATTTAAAACATTCCACATATCCATCCAATCAGCTGTCGGCGGAGACACCACATTCATTTGCTCCCGCTCCTCTCTAATATAGCCTTCTTCCTCAGACATGTCGACACACGTGTACCGACACACTTCACACACAGGGAATGCTTTTTCTGAAGACAGTTTCCCCACAAGGCCCTTTGGAGAGACAGAGAGAGAGTATGCCAGCACACCCCCCAGCGCTATATAACCCAGGAATAAAACAGTAACTTAATGTTTGCCCAGTAGTGCTGCTGTATGTAATTTGCGAATTATGTGCCCCCCCCCCCTCTTTTCAACCCTCTTGTCTAACGTGGTATAAGCAGGGTAGAGTCCGGGGAGCTTCTTCTCAGCGGTGCTGTGGAGAAAAAATGGCGCTGGTGAGTGCTGAGGGAGAAGCCCCGCCCCCTCGGAGGCGGGCTTCTGTCCCGCTTAAACTGTAAAATTGGTGGGGGCTTATACATATATAAAGTGCCCAGCTGTATATATGTTATATTTTTGCGAAAGAGGTTTATATTGCTGCCCAGGGCGCCCCCCCTGCGCCCTGCACCCTTACAGTGACCGGTGTATGTGAGGTGTATGGGAGCAAAGGCGCACAGCTGCAGTGCTGTGCGTTACCTCAGTGAAGATCATGAAGTCTTCTGCCGCCTCTGAAGTCTTCTTTTCTTCTCATACTCACCCGGCTTCTATCTTCCGGCTCTGCGAGGGGGACGGCGGCGCGGCTCTGGGACGGACGGCGAGGGTGAGATCCTGAGTACCAATCCCACTGGAGCTAATGGTGTCCAGTAGCCTAAGAAGCAGGACCTTGCAACTCAGAGAGTAGGGCTGCTTCTCTCCCCTCAGTCCCTCGATGAGGGAGTCTGTTGCCAGCAGTGCTCCCTGAAAATTAAAAACCTAACAAAATACTTTCTGTCAGAAAGCTCAGGAGAGCTCCTGAAAAGCACCCAGTCTCCACTGGGTACAGTATCAAACTGAGGTCTGGAGGAGGGGCATAGAGGGAGGAGCCAGTGCACACCCAGAACTAAAGTCTTTCTTAAAGTGCCCATGTCTCCTGCGGAGCCCGTCTATCCCCATGGTCCTTACGGAGTCCCCAGCATCCTCTAGGACGTTAGAGAAAATAGGATTTTAATACCTACCGGTAAATCCTTTTCTCTTAGTCCGTAGAGGATGCTGGGCACCCGTCCCAGTGCGTACTGTGTCTGCAGTTATTAAATGGCCCTTAACTCCAGAACATTTATGTGGAGATGAAAACATCCAAGGAAGACTTGACCATCTTCCTTGGATGTTTTCCCCCTGTGTGACTGCTCTCCAGCCTCAGAGGGTTGCATCCGTGGTCCCTAGGATCCCGTCCTGGATCCCGAACCATCGCCCCTCTAGGTGGTGAGAACTATGCAGCCTCCAATGGAGTGAGATTCTGGTCTTGGAAGACAGGATTATCCTCCGGTGCATGTGTAGGTGGGATCCGGACCACTTGTCCAACAGGTCCCACTGGAACACTCTGGCATGGAACCTGCCAAACTGAATGGCCTCGTAGGCCGCAACCATCTTCCCCAGCAACTGAATGCATTGATGGATTAACACTCTTGCTGGTTTCAGAATTTGTTTGACCAGACTCTGGATCTCCAGAGCCTTTCCACTAGAAGAAAACCTCTTCTGTGTCCAGTATCACTCCCAAAAACAACAACCGCGTCATTGGGACCAACTGCGATTTTGGCAAGTTTAGGAGCCAACCATGTTGTTGAAGAACTGTCAGGGAGAGTAGATGTTTTGCACCAACTGGTCCCTGGATCTCGCCTTTATCAGGAGATCATCCAAGTACGGGATAATTGTGACTCCTTGCTTGCGAAGGAGAACCATCATTTCCGCCATCACCCTGGTGAAAATCCTCGGAGCCGTGGACAGACCAAACGGCAACGTCTGAAATTGGTAATGACAATCCTGAATTGCAAACCTCAGGTAGCTTGATGCAGTGGCTAAATGGGAACATATAAGTAGGCATCCTTTATGTCTACCAAAACCATGAAATCTCCTTTATCCCCCGGACTGGAGATCACTACCCTGAGAGATTCCATCTTGAAATTGAATTTCTTTAGGTAGAAATTAAGGGATTTCAGATTTAAGATTGGTCTGACTGAGCCGTCCGGCTTGGGACCACGAAGAGGCTTGAATAAAAACCTTCTCCCTGCTGACTAAGGCTGATTTGAACAATCGGTGAGGGGGAACGTCTTAAAACCCCAGTTTGTACCTTTGGGACACTATTTGTAAAGCCCACGAGTCCAGGTCCGAATGAATCCAGAACTGACTGAAGAGTTTTAGACGTGCCCCCCACTGGTGCGGGCTCCTGCAAGAGAGCCCCAGCGTCATGCAGTGGATTTGGCAAAAGCAGAGGACGATCTCTGCTCCTGCGATCTTGAAGAGGCTACAGACCTCTTCCCTCTTTTCCTTCCTCTACCTGCAAAGAAAGGGGAATCTTAACTTCTTGCATATCTATTGGGCCGAAATGACTGCGTCAGATAATGATGCGTCTTCATCCGTTGAGAGGGAACATAGGGCAAGAAGGATGACTTACCTGCGGGAGCTGCCGAGATCAAATTAACTAGGCCGTCACCAAACAAGGCTTCACCTTCATAGGGAAGAGACTCCCTTTCTTCTTGGAGTCAGCATCAGCATTCCCTTGGTGAATCCACAATGCCCTCCTATCCGAGACTGCCATGAAATTGGCCCGTGAGCACTTGTGCCCGGTGTAGGATTTTTAAATATGTGTAGTTTACTGTATGCAAAGGTTTAAAACCTTTTAGGAACTGAGATCTAAGGTGTATTACATGTAGTTTAAAAAAACAAAAAAGGTTTATTTTATGGCAGTAGTTTCCAAACTGGGGTTCTTGCACTGGTAGCATAGTTTGGTGGTCCAGGACCAATTAAAATTATTTATACTTTATTAAATTGGCAAAACCATTCCCTCACAACATAACTGAACCTGAGGATGACATGCTATAAACACAATTTACTTAATTTTATATTTTTTTCTGAATTTCTCAATAAAAAAAACTTTGGCCTAGGGGTGCCGTGAAACAAATTGTGATACTCTAGGGCAGGGGTGTCAAACCCATGGGCCGCATGCCGCCCCCAATGCATCCTTTTGTGGCCCACAGGCCGGGGTCCGACAGGGGTCCTTTTGTGGCCCGATCACCTTGCTTAGAGCGAGGGCAGGAGAGTGCAGCCAGAGTCTTTGCTTTCTATGTGCGGCACCATCTTCCCGAAGAGATCACCGGGAAGATAGTGCCCCTTCCACTGGCTACAGCACAGGTATACTGGGGTGGGGTAGCAAACTGGGGGCCCCAATGGGCCCCTCCAGCAGTCCCTCTACCAAAACACGTCTTTTGGTGGTTTTGCGGTGTTGTTATAACTACATGGTGACGATACTGTAGCACAGAGATTTTCAACCATTTACAACTCACGTCACACAGAACAAGATTTAAATATTGACAAGGCACACTGAAATATAATGGTGATGCATGGTGCAGTATCGTGTCCTAGGATGTCATGTCGCAGCTTCTCCATAGGTAACGCCTGAACAGGCCCGGTGACAGGGGGGACAAAGGGGACACTTGTTCAGGGCTCCAAGTATTAAGAACAGAAATAATGGGGCCACAGTGCCAATATTGCTTTTTAAAGTGTATCCACCAACTGCTCAATTTAAGAAGGAAAACAATTAACAGGCCAACTAAATCCTCCCCCCTCCTTTTACCCCATCACTTTGTCCAGTCCCTGTGGTCCATACTGTATTGCCATTATTATGCATGTTGCTGTGCTGGCCCTTTTCTGAATGTCCCTGCCACCGCCACCGAAGAGCTGGATAGCCCAGTATGAAAACCACCTGCCGGCCTAACTGACGGTCCGAGTCAAAGGCTCCATTTTTTTTTAAAGATCCCTCTGCCAAGTTAAGGGGGGGTTGAGGGGGCCCCAGAGATATCAGTGTACTGGGCCCCGAGATTTCTGTTGCTGGCCCTGACCCTCAGGGGCGTATCTACCCCTTGGCCAGGATGGCACTTGCCAGGGGCACCATCCAGCTGTGCCAACCGTGGCTAAGGGATAGAGTTCTGCAGTCTCGAAAGGGCGCTATGGCAATCAGCGTGGGACTGACCAATTAGACGGTGAGGGAAGGATACTGAAATTGTCCCAACCCTGTTACAGTTTGAAACGCCCCTCAACTGCTGTCCACTGCTTCACTCCTAGCTCTGCCCCTTTGAAATTATTAATCCCTACCCCCCGGTAGGCGGAGTTCTCCAGGCCCATACTCAGGAGTCACCACTGCTGTACATTATGTGCCGGTTGTAGAGGCAGAGCGGGGAACATCAGAGAACGCCACAAATTACACAGTGGGCAAGGAGATGGCTGGAGACAGCTGCACAGCCATGCCTTGCAAGTTCGAGAGAGCTGTTGAATTTCAGCACTTCAAGTCAGAGCCTGCCCCCTGCTGCCCAAGCAGTCCGTGACAGTTAGTGTCGAGGAGGGGGGGATTTGTGCATGTGTGCTATCAGTGTGTGTGGGGGGGGGGTGGAGGATGTGTGTGACTGTGAGGGAGCTGTCAGTGTCAGTGGGGAGAGGAGCAGGAGGGAGTTGTCAGTGTGTGGAAGTGATGAGAGTTGTCAGTACTGGGGAAATGTGTGTGTGTGTGTGTGTACTAGATTTAGGAGTGTGTGTTTGTGAGAGGTTTCAGTTGGGGAATTAGAGTTCATACAGTAATTAAATGTTTTCATATTGAGAACTACATCTCCCAGCATATACAGTGTGCTGGGGATGCTAACAAGCTTTATTTAAAAGTTTAAAAAACATTGCTTTTATGACTGCAATGGTTAAAAAGGGAGAGCTATAAATCAATTTATCAGTGAATGATCGCAGTTTGAGCTGTTACATTTTACTGAACCACCTATCCCTCCACACTCACTTAGAGATGAGCGGGTTCGGTTTCTTTGAATCCGAACCCGCACGAACTTCACTTTTTTTTCCACGGGTCCGAGCGACTCGGATCTTCCCGCCTTGCTCGGTTAACCCGAGCGCGCCCGAACGTCATCATGACGCTGTCGGATTCTCGCGAGGCTCGGATTCTATCGCGAGACTCGGATTCTATATAAGGAGCCGCGCGTCGCCGCCATTTTCACTCGTGCATTGAGATTGATAGGGAGAGGACGTGTCTGGCGTCCTCTCCATTAGAAGATAAGCTGAAGGCTGCATAAGCCTGAGGCAATATAAGCGATCAACTTTTTGTGATTGGTTGTTAAATGACTAAGCAGTTGCTAGGCAGATCAGTTTCCCAGTTGGGTTTTTTCCTATTGGATTAGAGGGTTGTGCATCAGGATGGAGAGGAGGGTCTCAGTTTAGTATATAAGGGGTGGCCATTTTGCCAGACTTCCTCTTGCCTTCAGTTTTGCCCAGGAAGGATAAGTATCACACTGCTTGTCTTTTCTTTGCTATATATTTGTGAGTTTTAGTTGCCTTCACTGGGCATTATTTAACAGCCTTATCTCTGTTGCTGTGTGCTTTGATTGTGGTGCAGACTGTCCCCTCACCCTCCTGTCATGCCTCGTCCTCGTCGCTCTGCTCCCCCTCCCAGGCGCCTCGTGGAGGCAGGGAGTGCCCTCCGCTCCCGCTCTCCGAGCGTCGCTCCCCAGAGTGGGCTTTCCCCTGCTGCGGACAGGCGGCGGGGGCGGGCAGTTACAGCCCGCTCCCCTGCCGCACGGAGACGGGCGGCCAGCGGCCGCTAGTCACGTGGTTCCGGGGCGCGCGGCTCGGCCGAGCCGCGCACCCCGGCGCTTGCAGCAGGACGGGCCTCTCCCCGCCCTCCAGCTCCGGTCTCTTCCAGTCCCCCTCCGTCCCCCACCAGCAGCCGCATGTCACAGGGCGCGGGTGCGCGCGACCCGGCTGGGCCGCGTGACCCGGCGCTTCCGGCGGCAAGTTCGTTCACTCACCCTCAGCCTGGCACCGCGGACGGCTCCCTTCCTCCACCCTCGCTCGTGGCTCCCGGCGGCGTCCTGGTGGCACAGGACCGCCGCAGCAGAGCTGCGGGGGGGGAGGTGGGGTTTAATGTGCAGAGTGATATGAGCCCAGGGCAGCGGGTAGCGCCTCCCGCTGTCCCTGGGACAGTTCAGGACAGCACACTGCCAAATTACATCAGGGAGGCCAGCGCACCCCTGATGATTGGTGGCGACGCGGGGCCCCTGGTGTCCGGGACGGGGGACGTGGCGCCGGCTGCCGCCACGCCCGCCCCGGCTGCATCAGCATGGCAGGTTTTCCCCCCGGCATCAGAGCCCTGCTTGGGCGCCCCCTGGGCGTCGGCTGCCCCGCCGCCATGGGCGGCGCCCTCGCTTACAGGGTATCAGTCTCCCCACGCCCTCCACGGTCCTTTGCAATGCGGGTCCACGCAGGCGTCCGTATCGACGGCTTATTTTACGCACGGCGGGGCGCTCGCGGTAACAGCTCAGCAAGGCTACGCGGGGAGCCAGTCCTTCCCCGGGGGGTTTGCGTGGCCTCCGGCCCCAGCATTCCCTTTTGCCGCCAGTATGCCTTCCATGGGTTTCTTGACCACGGCCGACACACAGTTTTCCCCGCGTGGGGCCAGCGCGTGCGCCGGCGGGCAGTCCACGTGGTCGGTCGGGGGACCCCGAGTCGCGGTGCCCATGCCGGCCTTTGCGGGCCTGCAGCCAGGACAGGCACCGGGCGGGGGGTATCAGGTGGCACAAGGTTGGCCCCCTCTCCCGGCGCCCCCTCAGTTCCTTCCGGCTTCATACGGAGGGACAGGAGCAGGCGTCTGCCTGCCGCATGCGGCTTGGCGGCCATCTTACCCCGCGATTTTTGGCGCAGCAAGCGGGTCGGCCTTTACGCAGTCGATCGGGTACACCTCGGCGGGGGCCCCCTCCCTACAGTTGCCGGGCGGCCATCCGCCGCAGAGCGGAGGGGCGGTCCCTCCGCCGCCGCAATTGCGGGCAAGTGTTAATAATGTTCTGGTTCCCCCTGTGCCTGTGGTCCCCTCTTCTTCTCCCTCACAGGTCCCGCCTAGTTCGGGGGCTACAACCGGCATGAGGCGAAGATCACGGACAAGCGGGACGGCGAACGTGGAGGTACGGCCATCAGCGGAGGCGGGTGCAGCGGACGAAGAGGTTCCGGGTCCTTCGAACTCCGGTGAGCTAGATATTTCTTTACACGTTTCAACATGTAGTTCATCGTCTTCCAGCAGCATATCATCCGGCTCTCCGCGGCGCCCGCGTAAATTAGCTAGGCTCATCGCGCGGCGAATGGCTAAGGAGGCGCATAAGGCGGCCGCTCCTGCGCAGGTGGTCCCTTCGGACCCTCCCCGTTTCGGCGAGATGGTGCATTGCGCCAACACGGCGGTTACAAGGGGAGTTCGCAAGCGCATGCGGGAAAAGATCCGCAAGGGGAAGTATGTGGACGTATTCACCCTTACGGAGGAAATGCGGCAGGGTTTTGAGGCAGCCAAGAAACCGGGCGGTATGGGGGAAAATGCGTTCCGCAATTTCCACCAGTGGCTGCGTGGGTTTTTGGTGTTCATGGTTTGCTACACGGAATCCCGTCCCGCGGAGTATGCCAATTTGGTGAAATATTTGTTTTTAGTACACGATATGTACTTAAAATCCAAAGGGTCTGCGTGGCGGGATTACGACGAGAAGTTTCGTCGCAATCAGGATGGCAACCCCATCCTGCCCGCGGGTTTTAAGGACGTTGAGGTGTGGTTGGAGGTCACGCAGCAGGTCAAACCCACCCCAGACGTCACGGCCAAGAAGCCCGGGGCGTCCGGGGTGGCAGCTTCCCGATTGACGGGGAAAGGGAAGTGTTTCGCCTACAACGACGGTAAATGCGTCAAAGGAACGAGCTGTCGTTTTCGCCACTCATGCAGGGTGTGCGGATCCAATCACCCGGCCAAGGAATGCACCGCGTCAACAGGCAGTAAGCCTGCCTCTTCCACCGAGGCCGGTGGAATTGGCAAGTAAGGCCTTCTCCCCGATTATAGTTTCCGAGTTGCTGCGCTGGCTTGCGTTATATCCCGATCGGACGGCCGCATCGTTTCTCTCGGAGGGTTTTCAGCAGGGTTTTCGCTTGCCGATTCCGGATTCGGTGTATGTGGTTGCACGCCAGAATTTGAGATCGGCTCGTGAATTCCCGCAGGAGATCCGGCGGAAGGTCGACGGGGAGATTGAGCGAGGGCGCATGGCTGGGCCCTACGCCTTTTCCCCGTTGCCCTCCTTGTGCATTTCCCCAATAGGGGTGGTGCCCAAGAAGGCCATAGGCAAGTTTCGTTTGATACAGCACTTGTCTCACCCGCCGGGGGTGTCGGTCAACGACGCTATCCCGGAAGCCCAATGCAGAGTTCGATATCAATCGTTTGACGACGCGCTGCGCTTAGTGCGGGATGATGGTCCAGGGAGTCTGTTGGCAAAAGTGGACGTGGAGTCAGCCTTTCGCCTACTCCCGCTGCACCCAGATTCCTTGCGGTTTCTGGGTTTCAAAATAGGGGGCGAATTCTACGTCGATCGGTGTCTCCCCATGGGCTGTTCTGTATCCTGCGCCTACTTTGAGTGTTTTAGCACATTTTTGCACTGGTGCGTCCAGACCGCCTCCGGGCAACCGGGGGTGGCTCACTATCTGGATGATTTTCTTTTTGTAGGACCCGGGGACAGTTCGGTCTGTGGGGACATTCTCTCGGTGGCCAGGTCGTTATTCTGCGCTTTAGGGGTACCTGTTGCGCCGGATAAGTGCGAGGGTCCTTGCACTTGTCTTAGCTATTTAGGTATCGAGATCGACACGGTGGGGGGGTGCTGTCGCTTGCCCGAGGATAAGGTGCAGAAGCTATTGGGTTTGATTACAGACTGTTTAGGAAAACGCAGGGTTCGGCTTAAGCAGGTGCAGTCCTTGCTTGGCTCTCTCAATTTTGCGTGTCGGATTATCCCCATGGGTAGGATTTTCTGTCGCAAACTTGAGCGGGCCACAGCGGGGACGGTTCGACAGAATCACTCCGTTTACCTGTCCCGCGAGATCAAGGATGATTTGCGGGTTTGGGTCTCTTTCCTGGTGTCCTTCAACAGGGAAGTGTTGTGGCCCGCTCCTTGTTGTTCCAGTGAGCAGCTGCAGTTGTTCACGGATGCTTCAGGCAGTCGGGGTTTCGGAGCGTTCTTTGCTGGCGCGTGGTGCGCTGCGGCCTGGCCGGCATCTTGGGTAACGCGTGGGTTTACCAAGAACCTGCTGCTGCTGGAATTGTTCCCAATCTTAGTGGCGCTGGAGTTATGGGCCGGACAGTTCGCAAATAGGGACATTTTGTTTCTTTGCGACAACCTAGGGGTAGTGCATGCGATAAATAATCAGCGTTCATCATCGCCGCAGGCCCTGCGATTACTAAGGCATTTAGTGCTAGTTTGTTTACAGCGTAATATTAATTTTAGGGCTCGCCACGTTCCCGGAGTTGACAATGGAATTGCGGATGCATTGTCCCGGTTCCAGTTTGACAAATTCAGGACGTTGGTTCCGGGAGCGGAGGCAGAGGGGTTACAGTGCCCACCTTCTGTCTGGCAGATGGTCGAAGCGGTTTAACGGCGTTGGCCAGGTGTGCACTGGCTCCCTCCACGCTACGTGCGTACGATGCTGCATGGCGGGATTGGTCAGCCTTTCAGAGTAGGTACGGGGTAGCAGGTGAGTCCTCGGCCGACGCCCTGTTGACCTTTGTTTGGGAGCATTACCAAAACGGTAGGTCAAAAGCGGCCATGGCTACTGCCCTTGCGGGCATCGCCTTTCACTCGCGACTCCACGGGACAACGGACCCCACGGGGTCGTTTGTCCTTTCCAGAGCGCTGAAAGGTTGGGCTAGGTTGCACCCGGCGCCCGCGGATTCACGTAGGCCTATAACGTTGCAGCTGCTAGCGGACTTGCTGCATGTGCTACCTCGGATTGCGTCCTCGGAATTTGAGGTGGCTTTGTTTAGTAGCGCGTATGCCCTGGCCTTTTTCGGGGCGTTTCGGGTGAGCGAGCTAGTGGCGAGCAGCAAGGCGTCCCGGGAATCGGGTCTGCTCTATGAGAATGGGCGCTTGCAGGAGGGCCTGTTGCTCTGTAGGATTGTGCGATCCAAGACAGATCAAACAGGTCGGGGTCGCTGGTTGTCCTTGGAGGCTCAGGAGGGTATGGGCGTTTGCCCGCTGCGGCTGACGCAAGAGTATGTGCGGTTAAGACCTCCGGGGGGCAACCAGTTGCTGGTACACGCGCAGTCGGACCCTCTGACGAAGTTTCAGTTTTCATCGGTGTTTAAGAAATGTTTAACGGCGTTGGGCTTGCAGGAGGCGGACTTCGGTACTCATTCCTTTCGGATTGGGGCGGCTACCCATGCGGCAGCCGCTGGTTCATCACCAGCGGCTATTCGGGAGTTGGGTCGCTGGAAGTCGGCCTCCTATAAGTCCTACGTCCGTATAGATAAGTTATAAGTGCGCCGGTTGCGCTAACCCAAAAACGTGTTTACTCGTCGGTTTTTGAACGCTTACCGTTCAGGAATCGAGGGTGTGAAGCGAATTTTTAAAATTTTTCCTCCGAGGGGGCCTAATTTCAATTGGCTGTTCTACCAAGGTCCACGGGAGGTTTTTTGAGTTTTCTCCTTCACTTGGGTTTAATTGGTTTACGTTGTGTTTCAGTTACAGATTATGTGCATAATCTGACATTAGGATATTTTCTTTTACAGCTGTCATCAATTTTGGAGACCACATATGGATGGTTGGTCATTCATACGTTTTTTGGGCAGAGAAACATCCCATGGCGGCTAGGGCGAATGAGATTTTTGGGTCCAGGCAGTTTAGATGGCTAGGTGTTAGGGGCATGTTATGGGGTGATTTGTTGCGCGTCCTGTTTGCACGGGAGCGCCGCTGGGGTCGCCCCAGTTGTATTATCATCCATCTGGGTGGTAATGATCTGGGCCGAGTGAAAGGCATAGACTTGATTTTGTCTATAAAGGCGGATGTAGTGGCTATACGTTGTCACTGGCCTGGGGTATGCATTGTCTGGTCGGAAATGGTGCCCCGTTTCCATTGGCGTGGTGCGGTGCGTTTCTCGGCGCTGGAGAAAGCACGCAAAAAGGTGAACTCGACGGTGTCTCTGTTTGTCAAGGCCATAGGCGGAGTGGCAATTAAGCATCCTCTGCTGGTGCTGCGGAACAGACAGTTCTATAGAGACGATGGGGTTCACCTTTCTCCGGAAGGAGTGCAGTTTTTTCTGGAAGATATTTTCGGTCTTTTTCGGTAGAGCTAGTTTGTTTCTGGTTGGTTAAGTTTCTGTTTGCGGATGGCGGTGGCGGTTTGGTAAACCTTGGTGGCGGGAAATCGCTGCCAACCAGCTGTCACACAGGCATAAGTGGTCATTGTGGGGCTCCCTCTTTAAATGGACGGCAGGTGTGTCCTTTTCTTGCGGTTGGACATTTAGACGTTCCCCTGCGGGAACCGAACGTTTGCCAGAGAAAGAGGGGTAAGGCCAGCACAATGCGGGTTATGCGGGAAGGAGGCGGGGTATGTGTACTCCCCTCCTTGGTTTGGTGGTTTCCATCTAGGTGACGGGTGCTGGTGGTTTGGCAGCGGTTTTCTGTTTTTGCCATCCTCCAAACTAGAGTTAATTATATATTCAATTTCAATTCTAATTCGGCCTCAATTATTAGTTTAAAGAGTTGGTCAGCGATTAATAAACATCGTCTGACCTTTAACTCCAGCTACTGTGTCCGTGTCTTTATTTCAGTGTGTGGTGTGGTTTTATTTAGTGATAAGCTAGCTTAAATACAAGGTTTATGTAATCACAATAAAGTTATGAGCGGCTTAGATAAGCTGAAGGCTGCATAAGCCTGAGGCAATATAAGCGATCAACTTTTTGTGATTGGTTGTTAAATGACTAAGCAGTTGCTAGGCAGATCAGTTTCCCAGTTGGGTTTTTTCCTATTGGATTAGAGGGTTGTGCATCAGGATGGAGAGGAGGGTCTCAGTTTAGTATATAAGGGGTGGCCATTTTGCCAGACTTCCTCTTGCCTTCAGTTTTGCCCGCCCGCCCTCCCAGAATGCGGATAGGTCTTGTTTTGCTGTGGGCTATTGAAAGCCAGATTGGCGGGAAATCGCTGCCAACCAGCTGTCACACAGGCATAAGTGGTCATTGTGGGGCTCCCTCTTTAAATGGACGGCAGGTGTGTCCTTTTCTTGCGGTTGGACATTTAGACGTTCCCCTGCGGGAACCGAACGTTTGCCAGAGAAAGAGGGGTAAGGCCAGCACAATGCGGGTTATGCGGGAAGGAGGCGGGGTATGTGTACTCCCCTCCTTGGTTTGGTGGTTTCCATCTAGGTGACGGGTGCTGGTGGTTTGGCAGCGGTTTTCTGTTTTTGCCATCCTCCAAACTAGAGTTAATTATATATTCAATTTCAATTCTAATTCGGCCTCAATTATTAGTTTAAAGAGTTGGTCAGCGATTAATAAACATCGTCTGACCTTTAACTCCAGCTACTGTGTCCGTGTCTTTATTTCAGTGTGTGGTGTGGTTTTATTTAGTGATAAGCTAGCTTAAATACAAGGTTTATGTAATCACAATAAAGTTATGAGCGGCTTATAGAGATAGATAGATTAGATAGAGAGAGATTGTGCAGAGTCGCAGACAGAGTTAGTTTACCACAGTCAGTGACCAGTGCAGTTGCTAGTTAACTTTTATTTAATATAATATATCCGTTCACTTCTCTCTGCTATATCCGTTCTCTGCCTGAAAAAAAAAACGATACACAGCACAGTCAGTCACACAGTGTGACTCAGTCTGTGTGCACTCAGCTCAGCCCAGTGTGCTGCACAGTCATCAATGTATAAATTAAAAGCTTATAATTAATTGTGGGGGAGACTGGGGAGCACTGCAGGTTGTTAGCAGGAGCCAGGAGTACAATTATATTAATTAACAGTGCACACTTTTGCTGCAGGAGTGGTGACCAGTGCCTGACCACCAGTATAGTATTGTTGTATACTACTAATATCTCTTTAAATATCAACCAGTCTATATTAGCAGCAGACACAGTACAGTGCGGTAGTTCACGGCTGTGGCTACCTCTGTGTCGGCACACGGCAGGCAGTCCGTCCGACCAGAATTGTATTATTTATTATTATATACCTACCACCTAACCGTGGTTTTTTTTTCATTCTTTATACCGTCATAGTGTCATCCTAATTGTTACGAGTATACTACTATCTCTTTATCAACCAGTGTACAGTGCGGTAGTTCACGGCTGTGGCTACCTCTGTGTCGGCACACGGCAGGCAGTCCGTCCGACCAGAATTGTATTATTTATTATTATATACCTACCACCTAACCGTGGTTTTTTTTTCATTCTTTATACCGTCATAGTGTCATCCTAATTGTTACGAGTATACTACTATCTCTTTATCAACCAGTGTACAGTGCGGTAGTTCACGGCTGTGGCTACCTCTGTGTCGGCACACGGCAGGCAGTCCGTCCGACCAGAATTGTATTATTTATTATTATATACCTACCACCTAACCGTGGTTTTTTTTTCATTCTTTATACCGTCATAGTGTCATCCTAATTGTTACGAGTATACTACTATCTCTTTATCAACCAGTGTACAGTGCGGTAGTTCACGGCTGTGGCTACCTCTGTGTCGGCACACGGCAGGCAGTCCGTCCGACCAGAATTGTATTATTTATTATTATATACCTACCACCTAACCGTGGTTTTTTTTTCATTCTTTATACCGTCATAGTGTCATCCTAATTGTTACGAGTATACTACTATCTCTTTATCAACCAGTGTACAGTGCGGTAGTTCACGGCTGTGGCTACCTCTGTGTCGGCACACGGCAGGCAGTCCGTCCGACCAGAATTGTATTATTTATTATTATATACCTACCACCTAACCGTGGTTTTTTTTTCATTCTTTATACCGTCATAGTGTCATCCTAATTGTTACGAGTATACTACTATCTCTTTATCAACCAGTGTACAGTGCGGTAGTTCACGGCTGTGGCTACCTCTGTGTCGGCAGTCGGCAGGCAGTCCGTCCATCCATAATTGTATTATTATTATAATATATACCACCTAACCGTGGTTTTTTTTTCATTCTTTATACCGTCATAGTGTCATACTAGTTGTTACGAGTATACTACTATCTCTTTATCAACCAGTGTACAGTGCGGTAGTTCACGGCTGTGGCTACCTCTGTGTCGGCAGTCGGCAGGCAGTCCGTCCATCCATAATTGTATTATTATTATAATATATACCACCTAACCGTGGTTTTTTTATACCACCTAACCGTGGCAGTCCGTCCATAATTGTATACTAGTATCCAATCCATCCATCTCCATTGTTTACCTGAGGTGCCTTTTAGTTCTGCCTATAAAATATGGAGAACAAAAAAGTTGAGGTTCCAAAATTAGGGAAAGATCAAGATCCACTTCCACCTCGTGCTGAAGCTGCTGCCACTAGTCATGGCCGAGACGATGAAATGCCAGCAACGTCGTCTGCCAAGGCCGATGCCCAATGTCATAGTACAGAGCATGTCAAATCCAAAACACCAAATATCAGAAAAAAAAGGACTCCAAAACCTAAAATAAAATTGTCGGAGGAGAAGCGTAAACTTGCCAATATGCCATTTACCACACGGAGTGGCAAGGAACGGCTGAGGCCCTGGCCTATGTTCATGGCTAGTGGTTCAGCTTCACATGAGGATGGAAGCACTCAGCCTCTCGCTAGAAAACTGAAAAGACTCAAGCTGGCAAAAGCACCGCAAAGAACTGTGCGTTCTTTGAAATCCCAAATCCACAAGGAGAGTCCAATTGTGTCGTTTACGATGCCTGACCTTCCCAACACTGGACGTGAAGAGCATGCGCCTTCCACTATTTGCATGCCCCCTGCAAGTGCTGGAAGGAGCACCCGCAGTCCAGTTCCTGATAGTCAGATTGAAGATGTCAGTGTTGAAGTACACCAGGATGAGGAGGATATGGGTGTTGCTGGCGCTGGGGAGGAAATTGACCAGGAGGATTCTGATGGTGAGGTGGTTTGTTTAAGTCAGGCACCCGGGGAGACACCTGTTGTCCGTGGGAGGAATATGGCCGTTGACATGCCAGGTGAAAATACCAAAAAAATCAGCTCTTCGGTGTGGAGGTATTTCACCAGAAATGCGGACAACAGGTGTCAAGCCGTGTGTTCCCTTTGTCAAGCTGTAATAAGTAGGGGTAAGGACGTTAACCACCTCGGAACATCCTCCCTTATACGTCACCTGCAGCGCATTCATAATAAGTCAGTGACAAGTTCAAAAACTTTGGGTGACAGCGGAAGCAGTCCACTGACCAGTAAATCCCTTCCTCTTGTAACCAAGCTCACGCAAACCACCCCACCAACTCCCTCAGTGTCAATTTCCTCCTTCCCCAGGAATGCCAATAGTCCTGCAGGCCATGTCACTGGCAAGTCTGACGAGTCCTCTCCTGCCTGGGATTCCTCCGATGCATCCTTGCGTGTAACGCCTACTGCTGCTGGCGCTGCTGTTGTTGCCGCTGGGAGTCGATGGTCATCCCAGAGGGGAAGTCGTAAGCCCACTTGTACTACTTCCAGTAAGCAATTGACTGTTCAACAGTCCTTTGCGAGGAAGATGAAATATCACAGCAGTCATCCTACTGCAAAGCGGATAACTGAGTCCTTGACAACTATGTTGGTGTTAGACGTGCGTCCGGTATCCGCCGTTAGTTCACAGGGAACTAGACAATTTATTGAGGCAGTGTGCCCCCGTTACCAAATACCATCTAGGTTCCACTTCTCTAGGCAGGCGATACCGAGAATGTACACGGACGTCAGAAAAAGACTCACCAGTGTCCTAAAAAATGCAGTTGTACCCAATGTCCACTTAACCACGGACATGTGGACAAGTGGAGCAGGGCAGGGTCAGGACTATATGACTGTGACAGCCCACTGGGTAGATGTATGGACTCCCGCCGCAAGAACAGCAGCGGCGGCACCAGTAGCAGCATCTCGCAAACGCCAACTCTTTCCTAGGCAGGCTACGCTTTGTATCACCGCTTTCCAGAATACGCACACAGCTGAAAACCTCTTACGGCAACTGAGGAAGATCATCGCGGAATGGCTTACCCCAATTGGACTCTCCTGTGGATTTGTGGCATCGGACAACGCCAGCAATATTGTGTGTGCATTAAATATGGGCAAATTCCAGCACGTCCCATGTTTTGCACATACCTTGAATTTGGTGGTGCAGAATTTTTTAAAAAACGACAGGGGCGTGCAAGAGATGCTGTCGGTGGCCAGAAAAATTGCGGGACACTTTCGGCGTACAGGCACCACGTACAGAAGACTGGAGCACAACCAAAAACTACTGAACCTGCCCTGCCATCATCTGAAGCAAGAAGTGGTAACGAGGTGGAATTCAACCCTCTATATGCTTCAGAGGTTGGAGGAGCAGCAAAAGGCCATTCAAGCCTATACAATTGAGCACGATATAGGAGATGGAATGCACCTGTCTCAAGTGCAGTGGAGAATGATTTCAACGTTGTGCAAGGTTCTGATGCCCTTTGAACTTGCCACACGTGAAGTCAGTTCAGACACTGCCAGCCTGAGTCAGGTCATTCCCCTCATCAGGCTTTTGCAGAAGAAGCTGGAGGCATTGAAGAAGGAGCTAACACGGAGCGATTCCGCTAGGCATGTGGGACTTGTGGATGCAGCCCTTAATTCGCTTAACAAGGATTCACGGGTGGTCAATCTGTTGAAATCAGAGCACTACATTTTGGCCACCGTGCTCGATCCTAGATTTAAAGCCTACCTTGGATCTCTCTTTCCGGCAGACACAGGTCTGCTGGGGTTGAAAGACCTGCTGGTGACAAAATTGTCAAGTCAAGCGGAACGCGACCTGTCAACATCTCCTCCTTCACATTCTCCCGCAACTGGGGGTGCGAGGAAAAGGCTCAGAATTCCGAGCCCACCCGCTGGCGGTGATGCAGGGCAGTCTGGAGCGACTGCTGATGCTGACATCTGGTCCGGACTGAAGGACCTGACAACGATTACGGACATGTCGTCTACTGTCACTGCATATGATTCTCTCAACATTGATAGAATGGTGGAGGATTATATGAGTGACCGCATCCAAGTAGGCACGTCACACAGTCCGTACTTATACTGGCAGGAAAAAGAGGCAATTTGGAGGCCCTTGCACAAACTGGCTTTATTCTACCTAAGTTGCCCTCCCACAAGTGTGTACTCCGAAAGAGTGTTTAGTGCCGCCGCTCACCTTGTCAGCAATCGGCGTACGAGGTTACATCCAGAAAATGTGGAGAAGATGATGTTCATTAAAATGAATTATAATCAATTCCTCCGTGGAGACATTGACCAGCAGCAATTGCCTCCACAAAGTACACAGGGAGCTGAGATGGTGGATTCCAGTGGGGACGAATTGATAATCTGTGAGGAGGGGGATGTACACGGTGATATATCGGAGGGTGAAGATGAGGTGGACATCTTGCCTCTGTAGAGCCAGTTTGTGCAAGGAGAGATTAATTGCTTCTTTTTTGGGGGGGGTCCAAACCAACCCGTCATATCAGTCACAGTCGTGTGGCAGACCCTGTCACTGAAATGATGGGTTGGTTAAAGTGTGCATGTCCTGTTTTGTTTATACAACATAAGGGTGGGTGGGAGGGCCCAAGGATAATTCCATCTTGCACCTCTTTTTTCTTTTCTTTTTCTTTGCATCATGTGCTGATTGGGGAGGGTTTTTTGGAAGGGACATCCTGCGTGACACTGCAGTGCCACTCCTAGATGGGCCCGGTGTTTGTGTCGGCCACTAGGGTCGCTAATCTTACTCACACAGCTACCTCATTGCGCCTCTTTTTTTCTTTGCGTCATGTGCTGTTTGGGGAGGGTTTTTTGGAAGGGACATCCTGCGTGACACTGCAGTGCCACTCCTAGATGTGCCCGGTGTTTGTGTCGGCCACTAGGGTCGCTAATCTTACTCACACAGTCAGCTACCTCATTGCGCCTCTTTTTTTCTTTGCGTCATGTGCTGTTTGGGGAGGGTTTTTTGGAAGGGCCATCCTGCGTGACACTGCAGTGCCACTCCTAGATGGGCCCGGTGTTTGTGTCGGCCACTAGGGTCGCTTATCTTACTCACACAGCGACCTCGGTGCAAATTTTAGGACTAAAAATAATATTGTGAGGTGTGATGTGTTCAGAATAGGCTGAAAATGAGTGTAAATTATGTTTTTTGAGGTTAATAACACTTTGGGATCAAAATTACCCCCAAATTCTATGATTTAAGCTGTTTTTTAGGGTTTTTTTAAAAAAACACCCGAATCCAAAACACACCCGAATCCGACAAAAAAAATTCGGTGAGGTTTTGCCAAAACGCGGTTGAACCCAAAACACGGCCGCGGAACCGAACCCAAAACCAAAACACAAAACCCGAAAAATTTCCGGCGCTCATCTCTACACTCACTACCTGTCCTCAGGATACATTTACCATCCCGGCAGACGGTATACCGGCGGTCATTTGACCGATGTTGGAATCCTGACACCACTTGGGAGACTGGTGCCGGCACACAGACAGCCAACATCCCGAAGGCGAGTATTGGAGGGAGGGTTAGGACCGGGGGAGGGGGTGTTAGGGAAGGCACTAGGAGGTGGGGGGGGGGGTTAGTCCTAGCTGCCACCCCCTGAGGGTTAGCCCTATCCGCCACCCCCCCCAGAGGGTTAGGATTAGGATTAGGTATCATGTGACTGCTGGAATCCCGAGCGCCGGATGCCATACCCAACCCCCTTTACTTTTTCAGGCATTTCTATCTCTCCTCTCTCTCTGGTGTTCCGATTGCCCACTTTCCCTTGTGCTTTTCTCTCTCTCTCTCTCTCCTTTGTTTAGAGCATCAGTTTCTGTAGTCCACTTTATCCTTATTTTCTCTAACGTCCTAAGTGGATGCTGGGGACTCCGTAAGGACCATGGGGAATAGCGGCTCCGCAGGAGACTGGGCACATCTAAAGAAAGCTTTAGGACTAGCTGGTGTGCACTGGCTCCTCCCCCTATGACCCTCCTCCAAGCCTCAGTTAGATTTCTGTGCCCGACGAGAAGGGTGCACACTAGGGGCTCTCCTGAGCTTCTTAGTGAAAGTTTTAGTTTAGGTTTGTTATTTTCAGTGAGACCTGCTGGCAACAGGCTCACTGCATCGAGGGACTAAGGGGAGAAGAAGCGAATTCACCTGCGTGCAGAGTGGATTGGGCTTCTTGGCTACTGGACATTAGCTCCAGAGGGACGATCACAGGTTCAGCCTGGATGGGTCCCGGAGCCGCGCCGCCGGCCCCCTTACAGAGCCAGAAGAGCGAAGAGGTCCGGAAAAATCGGCGGCAGAAGACGTTCCTGTCTTCAATAAGGTAGCGCACAGCACTGCAGCTGTGCGCCATTGCTCTCAGCACACTTCATACTCCGGTCACTGAGGGTGCAGGGCGCTGGGGGGGGCGCCCTGAGACGCAATAAAACACGACAGAAATACCTTACATGGCAAAAAATACATCACATATAGCTCCTGGGCTATATGGATGCATTTAACCCCTGCCAAAATATACAAAAAACCGGGAGATAAGGCCGCCGGAAAGGGGGCGGAGCCTATCTCCTCAGCACACTGGCGCCATTTTCCCTCACAGCTCAGTTGGAGGGAAGCTCCCCTGGCTCTCCCCTGCAGTCACTACACTACAGAAAGGGTTAAAAAAAGAGAGGGGGGCACTAATTAGGCGCAGTATTAAAACATACAGCAGCTATAAGGGGAAAAACACTTATATAAGGTTATCCCTGTATATATATAGCGCTCTGGTGTGTGCTGGCATACTCTCCCTCTGTCTCCCCAAAGGGCTAGTGGGGTCCTGTCCTCTATCAGAGCATTCCCTGTGTGTGTGCTGTGTGTCGGTACGTTTGTGTCGACATATATGAGGAGAAAAATGATGTAGAGACGGAGCAGAGTGTCTGTAACAGTGATGTCACCCCCTAGGGGGTAGACACCTGAGTGGATGTACTGTTGAAAATTACGTGACAGTGTCAGCTCTATATAAAAACAGTGGTTGACATGAGACAGCCGGCTACTCAGCTTGTGCCTGTCCAGACGTCTCATAGGCCGTCAGGGGCTCTAAAGCGGCCGTTACCTCAGATGGCAGATACAGACGCCGACACGGATACTGACTCCTGTGTCGACGGTGAAGAGACAACCGTGATTTCCAGTAGGGCCACACGTTACATGATTGATACAATGGAAAATGTTTTTATACATTTCTGATAATACGAGTACCACCAAAAAGGGGTATTATGTTCGGTGGGTGAAAAACTACCAGTAGTTTTCCTTAATCTGAATAATAAAATGAGGTGTGTGTTGATGCGTCGGTTTCCCCCCGTTAACACTTGATAATTTCTTAAAAAGTATTGGCTGCATACCCTTTCCCGCCAGAGGTTAGGGTGCGTTGGGAAACACCCCCTAAGGGGGATAAGGCGCTCACACGCTTGTAAGAACAAGGGCTCTACCCTCTCATGAGATGGCCGCCCTTAAGGATCCTGCTGATAGAAAGCAGGAGGGTATCCAAAAATGTATTTACACACATACTGGTGTTATACTGCGACCAGCTATCGCCTCAGCCTGGAGGTGCAGTGCTGGGTTGGCATGGTCGGATTCCCTGACTGGAAATATTGATATCCTAGATAAGGATAGTATATTATTGCCTATAGAGCATTTAAAAGATGCATTTCTATATATGCATGATGCACAGCGGAATAATTGCCGACTGGCATCAAGTATAAGTGCGTTGTCCAATTCTACCAGTAAAATGGTCAGGTGATGCGGATTCCAAACGGCATTTGGAAGTATTGCCTTTGAAAGGGGACATTTGGGGTCGGTCCTTTAGACCTGGTGGCCACGGCAACAGCTGGGAAATCCACGTTTGTACCCCAGGTCGCCTCTCAAAATAAGACGCCGTATTATCAGGCGCAGTCCTTTGTTGGCAAGCGGACAAAAGGTTCCTCTTTTCTGCTCGTGACAGACGGAGAGGAAAAAGGCTGCAGAGATCAGCCAGTTCCCTGGAACAGAAACCCTTTCCCGCCTCTGCCAAGCCCTCAGTATGACGCTAGGGCTATACAAGCTCAGGCACGGTGGGGGCCCATTCTCAATGAATTTCAGTGCGCAGTGGGCTCACTCGCAAGTAGACCCCTGGATCCTTCAGGTAATATCTCAGGGGTACATATTGGAATTCGAGACGTCTCCCCCTCGCCGTTTCCAAAAGTTGGCTTTACCGATGTCTCCCTCTGACAGGGAGGCAGTTTTGGAAGCCATTCACAAGCTGTATTCCCAGCAGGTGATAATCAAGGTACCCCTCCTGCAACAGGGAACGGGGTATTATTCCACACTATTGTGGTACCGAAGCCAGACGGCTCGGTGAGACCGATTCTAAATCTAAAATCTAAAATTTTTGAACACTTACATACAGAGGTTCAAATTCAAGATTGAGTCACTCAGAGTAGTGATTGCGAACCTGGAAGAAGGGGACTACATGATGTCTCGGGACATCAAGGATGCTTACCTTCATGTCAAAATTTACCCTTCTCACCAAGGGTACCTCAGGTTATGGTACAGAACTGTCACTATCAGTTCAGATGCTGCCGTAGGGATGGTCCACGGCACCCCGGGTCTTTACCAAGGTAATGGACGAAATGATATCCCTTCGAAGGAAGGGAATTTTAGTTATCCCTTACTTGGACGATTCCCTGATAAGGGTAAGATCCAGGGAACAGTTGGAGGTCGGTGTAGCACTATCTCAGGTAGTGTTGCGGCAGCACGATTGGATTCTCAATATTCCAAAATCGCAGCTGGTTCCGACGACTTGTCTTCTGTTTCCTAGGGATGATCCTGGACACAGTCCAGAAAAAAGGTGTTTCTCCCGGAAGAGAAAGCCAGGGAGTTATCCGAGCTAATCAGGAACCTCCTAAAACCGAACCAAGTCTCAGTGCATCAATGCACAAGGGTTCTGGGAAAAAATGATGGCTTCATACGAAGCAATCCCATTCGTTAGATTCCACGCAAGAACTTTCCAGTGGAACCTACTGGACAAATGGTCCGGGTCGCATTTTCAGATGCATCAGCGGATAACCCTGTCACCAAGGACAAGGGTATCCATCCTGTGGTGGTTGCAGAGTGCTCATCTTCTAGAGGGCCGCAGATTCGGCATTCAGGACTGGGTCCTGGTGACCACAGATGCCAGCCTGCGAGGCTGGGGAGCAGTCACACAGGGAAGGAATATCCAGGGCTTAGGGTCAAGCCGGGATACATCACTTCACATAAATATCCTGAAGCTAAGGGCCATTTACAATGCTCTAAGCTTAGCAAGACCTCTGCTTCAAGGTCAGCCGGTGTTGATCCAGTCGGACAACATCATGGCAGTCACCCACGTAAACAGACAGGGTGGCACAAGAAGCAGGAGGGCAATGGCAGAAGCTGCAAGGATTCTTCGCTGGGCGGAAAATCATGTGATAGCACTGTCAATAGTATTCATTCCGGGAGTGGACAACTGGGAAGCAGACTTCCTCAGCACGACCTCCACCCGGGAGAGTGGGGACTTCACCCAGAAGTCGTCCACATGATTAAAAAACTCGACAGGTATTGCGCCAGGTCAAGAGACCCTCAGGCAATAGTTGTAGACGCTCTGGTAACACCGTGGGTGTACCAGTCAGTATATGTGTTCCCTCCTCTGCCTCTCATACCCAAGGTACTGAGATTGATAAGATGGAGAGGAGAAAGCACTATATTCGTGGCTCCGGATTGGCCAAGAAGGACTTGGTAACCGGAACTTCAAGAGATGCTCACGGAGGATCCGTGGCCTCTACCTCTAAGAAGGGACCTGCTCCAGCAAGGACCCTGTCTGTTCCAAGACTTACAGCGGCTGCGTTTGACGGCATGGCGGTTGAACACCGGATCCTGAAGGAAAAAAGGCATTCCGGATGAAGTCATCCCTATCCTGATCAATAGCCAGGAAGGATGTAACCGCAAAAAACATTATCACCGCAATTGGCGAAAATATGTTGCGTAGTGCGAGGCCAGTAAGGCCCGACGGAGGAAATTCAACTGGGTCGATTCCTACATTTCCTGCATACAGGAGTGTTTATGGGCCTGAAATTGGGGTCCATTAAGGTTCAGATTTCGGCCCTGTCAATTTTCTTCCAAAAAAGAACTAGCTTCAGTCCCTGAAGTTTAGACGTTTGTAAAAGGGGTACTGCATATACAGCCTCCTTTTGTGCCTCCAGTGGCAATTTGGGATCTCAATGTAGTTTGGGTTCCAAAAGTCACATTGGTTTGAACCACTTAAATCTGTGGAGTTAAAATATCTCACATGGAAAGTGGTCATGCTGTTGGCCCTGGCCTCGGCCAGGCGCGTGTCAGAATTGGCGGCTTTATCCTGTGAAAGCCCTTATCTGATTTTCCATTCGGACAGGGCGGAATTGAGGACTCGTCCTCAGTTTCTCCCTAAGGTGGTTCCAGCGTTTTCACCTGAACCAACCTATTGTGGTGCCTGCGGCTACTAGGGACTTGGAGGAATCCAGGTTGCTGGATGTTGTCAGGGCCCTGAAAAAGATGTTTCCAGGATGGCTGGAGTCAGGAAATCTGACTCGCTGTTTATCCTGTATGCACCCAACATGCTGGGTGTTTCTGCTTCTAAGCAGACTATTGCTCGTTGGATTGTAGTGCAATTCAGCTTGCACATTCTGTGGCAGGCCTGCCACAGCTAAAATCTGTAAAAGCCCGTTCCACAAGGAAAGTGGGCTCATCTTGGGCGGCTGCCCGAGGGGTCTCGGCTTTACAACTTTGCCGAGCAGCTACTTGGTCAGGGGCAAACACGTTTGCTAAATTCTACAAATTTGATACCCTGGCTGAGGAGGACCTGGAGTTCTCTCATTCGGTGCTGCAGAGTCATCCGCACTCTCCCGCCCGTTTGGGAGCTTTGGTATAATCCCCATGGTCCTTACGGAGTCCCCAGCATCCACTTAGGACGTTAGAGAAAATAAGAATTTACTTACCGATAATTCTATTTCTCATAGTCCGTAGTGGATGCTGGGCGCCCATCCCAAGTGCGGATTGTCTGCAATACTTGTACATAGTTATTGTTACAAAAATCGGGTTATTATTGTTGGGAGCCATCTTTTCAGAGGCTCCTCTGTTATCATACTGTTAACTGGGTTCAGATCACAAGTTATACGGTGTGATCGGTGTGGCTGGTATGAGTCTTACCCGGGATTCAAAATCCTTCCTTATTGTGTACGCTCGTCCGGGCACAGTATCCTAACTGAGGCTTGGAGGAGGGTCATAGGGGGAGGAGCCAGTGCACACCAGCTAGTCCTAAAGCTTTCTTTAGATGTGCCCAGTCTCCTGCGGAGCCGCTATTCCCCATGGTCCTTACGGAGTCCCCAGCATCCACTACGGACTATGAGAAATAGAATTATCGGTAAGTAAATTCTTATTTTTTCCAGTGTTTCACTATCTCACTGATGTAATGAGGATGTATGGTCTAGAGGGATCAGTAATGCATTGTACTGTATAGAGGCGTCAGGGATGTAGCGTAGGGTATAGAGGCGTCAGGGATGTAGCGTAGGTTATAGAGGCATCAGGAATGTAGCGTAGGGAATAGAGGCATCAGGGATGTAGCGTAGGGTATAGAGGCGTCAGGGATGTAGCATAGGGAATAGAGGCGTCAGGGATGTAGCGTAGGGAATAGAGGCGTCTGGGATTTAGCTTAGGGAATATAGGCATCAGGGATGTACTAGCAGGTATATAGAGGTCAGTGTACTGTATAGAGGGTAGAGATGAGCGGGTTCGGTTCCTCAGAATCCGAACCCGCCCGAACTTCAGGTTTTTTTACACGGGGCCGAGCGACTCGGATCTTCCCGCCTTGCTCGGTTAACCCGAGCGCGCCCGAACGTCATCATTGAGATTGATAGGGAGAGGACGTGGCTGGCGTCCTCTCCGTTTAGACTAGAGTACTAGAGAGAGACACAAATTTTGGGGAGCATATTATTAGGAGGAGTACTACTTGCTGCTGATAGTGTGACCAGTGACCACCAGTTTAATTAATCCGTTCTCTGCCTGAAAAAAACCGATACACAGTGTGACACAGTCACATACCATATCTGTGCTCAGCCCAGTGTGCTGCATTATATGTAATACTGTATATCATTATCTGACTGTGCTGAGTGCTCACTGCTCACACAGCTTAATTGTGGGGGAGACTGGGGAGCAGTTATAGCAGGAGTACATATTTTAAGTACAGTGCACACTTTTGCTGCCAGAGTGCCACTGCCAGTGTGACTGACCAGTGACCACTGACCACCAGTATTGTGATTGTCTGCTGACCACCAGTATATTGTGATTGTCAGCCTGAAAAAGTTAAACACTCGTCGTGTGGTGTTTTTATAAACACATTCTGCAGACAGTGTCCAGCAGGTCCGTCATTACATAATATATACCTGTCCGGCTGCAGTACTAGTGTGATATATACTGTATATATATATATATATATATATATTAATTTTATCTCATTATCATCCAGTCTATATTAGCAGCAGACACAGTACGGTAGTCCACGGCTGTAGCTACCTCTGTGTCGGCAGTCGCTCGTCCATCCATAATTGTATACCACCTACCCGTGGTTTTTTTTTTTCTATCTTCTTGATACTAGTAGCTTACTTTAGGAGTCTGCAGTGCTGAGTCTGACAGACAGTGTCCAGCAGGTCCGTCATTACATAATATATACCTGTCCGGCTGCAGTACTAGTGTGATATATAATATATATATATTTTAATTTTATCTCATTATCATCCAGTCTATATTAGCAGCAGACACAGTACGATAGTCCACGGCTGTAGCTACCTCTGTGTCGGCAGTCGCTCGTCCATCCATAATTGTATACCACCTACCCGTGGTTTTTTTTTTTCTATCTTCTTGATACTAGTAGCTTACTTTAGGAGTCTGCAGTGCTGACAGACAGTGTCCAGCAGGTCCGTCATTACATAATATATACCTGTCCGGCTGCAGTACTAGTGTGATATATATATATATTTTAATTTTATCTCATTATCATCCAGTCTATATTAGCAGCAGACACAGTACGGTAGTCCACGGCTGTAGCTACCTCTGTGTCGGCAGTCGCTCGTCCATCCATAATTGTATACCACCTACCCGTGGTTTTTTTTTTTTCTATCTTCTTGATACTAGTAGCTTACTTTAGGAGTCTGCAGTGCTGACAGACAGTGTCCAGCAGGTCCGTCATTACATAATATATACCTGTCCGGCTGCAGTACTAGTGTGATATATATATATATTTTAATTTTATCTCATTATCATCCAGTCTATATTAGCAGCAGACACAGTACGGTAGTCCACGGCTGTAGTTACCTCTGTGTCGGCAGTCGCTCGTCCATCCATAATTGTATACCACCTACCCGTGGTTTTTTTTTTCTATCTTCTTGATACTAGTAGCTTACTTTAGGAGTCTGCAGTGCTGACAGACAGTGTCCAGCAGGTCCGTCATTACATAATATATACCTGTCCGGCTGCAGTACTAGTGTGATATATATATATATATTTTAATTTTATCTCATTATCATCCAGTCTATATTAGCAGCAGACACAGTACGGTAGTCCACGGCTGTAGCTACCTCTGTGTCGGCAGTCGCTCGTCATCCATAAGTATACTAGTATCCATCCATCTCCATTGTTTACCTGAGGTGCCTTTTAGTTGTGCCTATTAAAATATGGAGAACAAAAATGTTGAGGTTCCAAAAATAGGGAAAGATCAAGATCGACTTCCACCTCGTGCTGAAGCTGCCGCCACTAGTCATGGCCGAGACGATGAAATGCCAGCAACGTTGTCTGCCAAGGCCGATGCCCAATGTCATAGTACAGAGCATGTAAAATCCAAAACACCAAATATCAGTAAAAAAAGGACTCAAAAATCTAAAATAAAATTGTCGGAGGAGAAGCGTAAACTTGCCAATATGCCATTTACCACACGGAGTGGCAAGGAACGGCTGAGGCCCTGGCCTATGTTCATGGCTAGTGGTTCAGCTTCACATGAGGATGGAAGCACTCAGCCTCTCGCTAGAAAAATGAAAAGACTCAAGCTGGCAAAAGCACAGCAAAGAACTGTGCGTTCTTCGAAATCCCAAATCCACAAGGAGAGTCCAATTGTGTCGGTTGCGATGCCTGACCTTCCCAACACTGGACGTGAAGAGCATGCGCCTTCCACCATTTGCACGCCCCCTGCAAGTGCTGGAAGGAGCACCCGCAGTCCAGTTCCTGATAGTCAGATTGAAGATGTCAGTGTTGAAGTACACCAGGATGAGGAGGATATGGGTGTTGCTGGCGCTGGGGAGGAAATTGACCAGGAGGATTCTGATGGTGAGGTGGTTTGTTTAAGTCAGGCACCCGGGGAGACACCTGTTGTCCGTGGGAGGAATATGGCCATTGACATGCCTGGTGAAAATACCAAAAAAATCAGCTCTTCGGTGTGGAGGTATTTCAACACAAATGCGGACAACAGGTGTCAAGCCGTGTGTCGCCTTTGTCAAGCTGTAATAAGTAGGGGTAAGGACGTTAACCACCTCGGAACATCCTCCCTTATACGTCACCTGCAGCGCATTCATAATAAGTCAGTTACAAGTTCAAAAACTTTGGGCGACAGCGGAAGCAGTCCACTGACCAGTAAATCCCTTCCTCTTGTAACCAAGCTCACGCAAACCACCCCACCAACTCCCTCAGTGTCAATTTCCTCCTTCCCCAGGAATGCCAATAGTCCTGCAGGCCATGTCACTGGCAATTCTGACGAGTCCTCTCCTGCCTGGGATTCCTCCGATGCATCCTTGCGTGTAACGCCTACTGCTGCTGGCGCTGCTGTTGTTGCTGCTGGGAGTCGATGGTCATCCCAGAGGGGAAGTCGTAAGCCCACTTTTACTACTTCCACCAAGCAATTGACTGTCCAACAGTCCTTTGCGAGGAAGATGAAATATCACAGCAGTCATCCTGTTGCAAAGCGGATAACTGAGGCCTTGACAACTATGTTGGTGTTAGACGTGCGTCCGGTATCCGCCGTTAGTTCACAGGGAACTAGACAATTTCTTGAGGTAGTGTGCCCCCGTTACCAAATACCATCTAGGTTCCACTTCTCTAGGCAGGCGATACCGAGAATGTACACGGACGTCAGAAAAAGACTCACCAGTGTCCTAAAAAATGCAGCTGTACCCAATGTCCACTTAACCACGGACATGTGGACAAGTGGAGCAGGGCAGGGTCAGGACTATATGACTGTGACAGCCCACTGGGTAGATGTATGGACTCCCGCCGCAAGAACAGCAGCGGCGGCACCAGTAGCAGCATCTCGCAAACGCCAACTCTTTCCTAGGCAGGCTACGCTTTGTATCACCGGTTTCCAGAATACGCACACAGCTGAAAACCTCTTACGGCAACTGAGGAAGATCATCGCGGAAGGGCTTACCCCAATTGGACTCTCCTGTGGATTTGTGGCATCGGACAACGCCAGCAATATTGTGTGTGCATTAAATATGGGCAAATTCCAGCACGTCCCATGTTTTGCACATACCTTGAATTTGGTGGTGCAGAATTATTTAAAAAACGAGAGGGGCGTGCAAGAGATGCTGTCGGTGGCCAGAAGAATTGCGGGACACTTTCGGCGTACAGGCACCACGTACAGAAGACTGGAGCAACACCAAAAACGCCTGAACCTGCCCTGCCATCATCTGAAGCAAGAAGTGGTAACGAGGTGGAATTCAACCCTATATATGCTTCAGAGGTTGGAGGAGCAGCAAAAGGCCATTCAAGCCTATACAATTGAGCACGATATAGGAGGTGGAATGCACCTGTCTCAAGCGCAGTGGAGAATGATTTCAACGTTGTGCAAGGTTCTGCTGCCCTTTGAACTTGCCACACGTGAAGTCAGTTCAGACACTGCCAGCCTGAGTCAGGTCATTCCCCTCATCAGGCTTTTGCAGAAGAAGCTGGAGACATTGAAGGAGGAGCTAACACAGAGCGATTCCGCTAGGCATGTGGGACTTGTGGATGGAGCCCTTAATTCGCTTAACAAGGATTCACGGGTGGTCAATCCGTTGAAATCAGAGCACTACATTTTGGCCACCATGCTCGATCCTAGATTTAAAACCTACCTTGGATCTCTCTTTCCGGCACACACAAGTCTGCTGGGGTTCAAAGACCTGCTGGTGAGAAAATTGTCAAGTCAAGCGGAACGCGACCTGTCAACATCTCCTCCTTCACATTCTCCCGCAACTGGGGGTGCGAGGAAAAGGCTCAGAATTCCGAGCCCATCCGCTGGCGGTGATGCAGGGCAGTCTGGAGCGACTGCTGATGCTGACATCTGGTCCGGACTGAAGGACCTGACAACGATTACGGAGTCGGACATGTCGTCTACTGGCACTGCATATGATTCTCTCCCCATTGAAAGAATGGTGGAGGATTATATGAGTGACCGCATCCAAGTAGGCACGTCAGACAGTCCGTACTTATACTGGCAGGAAAAAGAGGCAATTTGGAGGCCCTTGCACAAACTGGCTTTATTCTACCTAAGTTGCCCTCCCACAAGTGTGTACTCCGAAAGAGTGTTTAGTGCCGCCGCTCACCTTGTCAGCAATCGGCGTACGAGGTTACTTCCAGAAAATGTGGAGAAGATGATGTTCATTAAAATGAATTATAATCAATTCCTCCGTGGAGACATTGACCAGCAGCAATTGCCTCCACAAAGTACACAGGGAGCTGAGATGGTGGATTCCAGTGGGGACGAATTGATAATCTGTGAGGAGGGGGATGTACACGGTGATATATCGGAGGATGATGATGAGGTGGACATCTTGCCTCTGTAGAGCCAGTTTGTGCAAGGAGAGATTAATTGCTTCTTTTTTGGTGGGGGTCCAAACCAACCCGTCATTTCAGTCACAGTCGTGTGGCAGACCCTGTCACTGAAATGATGGGTTGGTTAAAGTGTGCATGTCCTGTTTATACAACATAAGGGTGGGTGGGAGGGCCCAAGGACAATTCCATCTTGCACCTCTTTTTTCTTTCATTTTTCTTTGCGTCATGTGCTGTTTGGGGAGTATTTTTTTGAAGGGTGATAGGGTATGTTAACCTATTCAGGTCTGATTATGAACTCTCTTCAGTCATCAGTCAGAATGCTGTTCCCCTTAGCAACCGGTTGGAGATCAGTGAATGAATAGATGACACAGGATCATTGTGTAACCTAAGCAGTTCATAGTTGATCTGTCTTAGGGGCCATCATGGCTTTATTTTATAGCAAAAGAACAAAGGATTCATGTGTGCCAATACATTTAGCCAATCAAAATACACCATGTATGTCTTGAAAACTGAAACACGTCATTTGTCAAATAAGATTACAATTTGCAATTAAAATATATTTATTGCTTTGCGATTATCAGCTTTCCCGGAACATCCTTTCTGGAGGTCAGGACAGGTCAAAATCCTCCCCGATGTTCAGAACTTTTGGCGATATGCTTGACTGGCCTTGGATACATCTGGCGTTATAACAATGAGTAATTCATGCTTTGAAATACAATGTTGCTTATAACATATCTGTGAAGCTTTTAAGGAAACACGAACCTAAAGAAGTGAGGAGCAGTAAATATCTTAGTTAATGTGAAAAAGCTTGAATCAATATATATTTGCCATTTAAAAGGAAGCTCCTACACCATCATTTCCCCTCTTTTTGATTCCACTTTTTCTCCCTAATATCTACCTACACTATCTAGGCCTGAACTATTTTCTTTCAGTAAACCAGTCCCCTGGACTTATAGTCCAAACCTTGGGAATTTCCCCTAACAACAATCAAAGGATAAGCAACTTCATTCTTCTGGCTGGAGAGTCACTGTCAGCTTCTTTGAGTGGGATGCATGTAATCAAGTATCACGACCTTTCATCTTAATTTAAGGTAGACATGGTTAGCAGCACTTGATATGGACCATCATATCTTGGTTCAAAGGTCTTTCTCACATGTCTCTTTAAATAGACCCAATCTCCTGGATTTAGCTTATGCGTAGCTGATCCTTCTGGGTCTGGAATGGAAGAAAACACTCGGCAATGGAGGTTAGTCAATGTTTTACAGACCTCCTGTACATAACCTGTAAAAATCATCATGATTATGTTGTAATTGTTGTGGATAATAACAATCTGTTCTTAGAGCTGACCCAAACAATATTTATATGGAGTCAGTTTACTAGGTTTCATGGGTGTGGTCCTAATATTAAACAAGACAATAGGTAGGCATTCTGGACAAGTTCTTTTGGTTTCTGTCATTTCTGTAGTTTTAGCTTAAGGTCAAAGTTCAGATGTCCCCCCTCCCACTCGCCTGGGGCTGGTAAGGCACATGGACGGCCTGCTGTACCCCCAAATCTTTCATTATATGCTGCATGACTTCTCCCGTGAAATGTGTACCTCTATCTGATTCTATAACCTCAGGTATCCCAAATCTACATACTACTTCTGCTATCAGTTTCTTTGCAGTGGTTTTTGCTGTGGCTTTGCTTACTGGCCAGGCTTCGGCCCAGTGACTAAACATGTCCGTTGCTACTAGCACATATTCATATGGACTGCTTCGTCGCCACTGTATATAGTCAATTTGTAGTCTTTCAAATGGGTAAGAGGCTTTGGGTATAGTTCCTAGAGGTGTCTTGGTTCTTTTTTCTGGATTGCTGATTCCACAGATCCA
Organism: Pseudophryne corroboree; assembly: GCF_028390025.1. Classification (NCBI taxonomy): domain Eukaryota; kingdom Metazoa; phylum Chordata; class Amphibia; order Anura; family Myobatrachidae; genus Pseudophryne; species Pseudophryne corroboree. The sequence continues at coordinate 436,600 of NW_026968006.1, read as the reverse complement.
GCATCCTGCTACAAAGTTTGTTGCAGCTTTATTGAAGCCTGGAGCTATCCAATGCTCTTGTACTCTATTCACCGTGGCTTCCTTTGAATGGTGTACTTGTCCATGAGCTACTTGTAACATAGGTGGAAATAGAGCTGCTGGTAGACAGTACTTCAATTCTCTTGACTTCCAAAGTCCATGTTCATCTTCTTCTGCCCCCAATCGTCTCCATTTCTCCTTTTCTCCTTGTGATGCTTGTTGTTGAATTTTGATCAGCTCCTGTTCACTAGGCATTTGCTTCACATCTTGAGCTACGAAGACTTGCTCAGGTTCTTTTGATTGTAAGGCAATTCTCTTGGCTTCTGCATCTGCAAATGCATTTCCTTTAGCTTCCATGGTTTGGCTCTTAGTATGTGCTTGTACCTTGATTATTCCAATTCTTTTAGGTAGTTCCAATGCTCTGAAGAGTTCCATAATCAAACTGGCATGTTTGATGGGTTTTCCGTTTGCACTTTTGAAGTCCCTACTTTTCCATATAACAGCGTAATCCTGGGACTAGATGTTAGCTGTCATGTTTTCAGCATGTATGCAGGCTTTGGTCATTGCTATGAGTTCTGCTTCTTGTGCTGACATACTTGGTAGCAATGCTCCAGAGTCTATGACTTCAGTTTCAGTTGTTACTGCATATCCTGTCCTTGGGGATCCATTATCATAATATCTTGATCCATCGACGAACAGGTTCATGTCTGGATTGTCCAATGGTGTATCTTGGACATTAGGGAGAGGTAAAGTCTCTAATTCCATGAAGGCTAGGCAATCACTTCATATTTGGTAAGTCTGGCTGCAGAAAGATGCTTGCTATTTTCTTGACTTAATATTTCTGTTACAGCGTGAGGTACTTGTATACACAGTGTAATCAGGCAATCCCAATGCTGGGGCTGTTATTATGGTTTGCTTTAGTTGTCTTACTGCTTCTTCAATGGTGTCCCTGTTTTCTGCTGACGCCTCCTTTTTTATTAATTCATATAGGGGTTGCATCAGTAATGAGGCTGAGGGTATCCATTCTCTGCAATAACCAATAAGGCCCAGGAAAGCTCTGATTTCTTTTAATGTTCTTGGGGTTTTTTCTTGAGTTATTGCTTTTGTTCTTTTATCAGTAAGGTGCCTTGTTCCTTGAGATATGCAGTGTCCTAAGAAGACAACTTTTTTCTGTACTAGCTGAAGCTTGTCTTTTGACACTCTGCAATCTTCTTCTGCCAAAAAGATGAGTAGTGATACTGTTTCCTTTTTGCACTTCTCTTCTGTCTGTGCAGCAATAAGCAGATCATCGACATATTGAACTAACTGGGTGTATGTAAAGTGTGGTCTCCATATCTGCAGGATTAATGCCATTGCCTCTGAGAAATCTGATGGACTAGTGGCTCCCCCTTGGGGTAATTGTGTCCAACCATATTGTTTACCTTCGTGAGTGAATATTAGAAACTTCTGGCTTTCCCATTCATCAGTAGATAATCTGATTTTCCCTCCTTTTGAATCTTGAGATTCAACACCTTTATTGATTAATGTTGGAAAAGGGTTGCTGCGTTGAGGGTAATACATCTTCTGATGGTTACTTGTCGCACTTTGGCAGTGCTACTTCATACATGGTCAGCCTTGCCACTGACAGGTGTTTGGTTCTTGCTTGTTGAAGCTTCTCTGTACCTGCATGTGGACCCTGGATGATAAGTTCATGATTCAGCACTATGCCTGTGCTCTTGTCCTCTTCTAGGACTTCTGATTCATCACTGTCTCTGTGCTCTTATACTCTTCTAGGACTGTTGCTGCTATTACTGCTCTGATGCCGGTAGGTACTCTTTGATTACGGTAGGTACTCTTTGATTACCGCTGTCAAGTTTGCTTAAGTTGTAGGCCACTGGTCTTCACCTCAGTCCATGATTTTGCATAAGGACTTCTATGTATGGCCTCCTTCTTTAATAGTCAGGTAGTTCTAGGGCTTGAGATGAGGCAACTGCTGTTTCCAACTGTTCAATAGCCTAATTCATCTGTTGCTGTATGTAGGATGCGGACCCTCCTCCCTTTCAGTGTTGTCATACAATGCTTGCATGTAGACTGGTGCTAGAGGTATCCGTGTTCTGTAGTCTCCTACTAGGCCCAGGAATGATCATCTGACTTGCTTGACACTAGTTGGCATCTTAGCTTGCAGTCTGAATCTTTTCCTTTTCACTTTTGTTAGATGTCTGGTACCTTGAGTGTCCTAGGAAGATTAACTCTTGCTTGACTAGCTGCAATTTCTCCTTCTGAGGCTCTGCAGTCTTGGTCTTTCAGAAACTTCACTAAGGACACTGCCCCTTCTTAGTGCTTTTTTTTAGTAGTGGTGGTGGCAATCAGCAGTTCATTCACATCCTGTATTTAGCTGTGTGTTTTGTGGATAAATCACTTGGTGATATAGCCCCTCCACAAAGCTATCCTGGTCCAGTAGTATTGCTTCCTTTCTTCTACAACTGGTACTGCTGGAATGAGTCAATACTGAACTTCTGTTTTAACTTGCTTCTAAATGGCTTTTTGTTCTTTCCTTTGATAAGTTGCTGGAAAGTTAAACTTCTGCTGGTGTGTACTGTATTCTCCTTGGATAAGCTTTAGTACATTGTGCTTCAGCAAAGTCACTGGACATGTACTCCGAGGTCAAGAATTGGGCTGGTACTGGTGACTGCATTTCTCTCATCTCCTGTCCCTTTAAGAATTTCTGATATCACCAGTTCTTGTGGAATCTCCCTCTGCTGTCTTCTGCGTGTGCCGGCTCCAGCATTCATTAGGCACAAACGTATTTCTCCAGTGGGCAAGGTGACTGTAATCATACCTTCTGCTGTTTCTTCTGGAGACATTATGTTCACTGGGGAGTACCTGAAGAAGCTTGTACTTCATATTGGCAGAAGAAGCATCATTCATTTGTTTTCTGGAACTTTTTCTGTCTTGTTCCTTATTATTTGCTTTAAACCCCAGAGCTTCTGTTGCTTTAAATCATGGCATTATCTCTGTAATCTTGCCAGGTAGTACTGACCACTTGTCAGATGTCTTTCTTTGTCCTTCTTAAAGCAGACTTCCTTTAGTCTCCAAACTTTCATGCAACCTTCATATTGTTTCTCAACTTTTCTTTTTTCCAATCACCTCTCTTTATGATTCATTCATTATTCTTCATACTTTGTCCTTTCTTCACTTGCATATTCTTTCTCACTGCTGCTGGCATGTCATTTTCTTAGTCCAAGTCCACCCAGGCTGGTGTTTAACATAATGATGTTTATGCTGGGAGTTGTTGTTCCTCTTTCTCTTACTTTTCCTGTGAGATATAGTCTTGTATAGCAGCTTGTATTTCAGGTTACATCTTTGCTTTCTTGCAGGGGTAGGGCTTAACCTCCCAATCCAGTCGGTGCAATGGCTTGATCTGTAAGTAAACGTAGAGGAATCTGGTTGTGCATAAAAACAGCTCTTGAAACCCTTGGGTCTCCTGTAGGTAAAGTCACTTTTATCGAACTGCCAGTGGTGACTGAGTACACTGTTGCCGACACAGGAGTTGCACACTTTCATATTCTATCATCTTGTGTGTCGTATAGTGACTTTATCATAGTAAGTTCTGATGGACTCAGTCTTTTCCTGTTTCAAGTCTGGGGCTGCTGGTGCCCTGAGTGTCTGTGCATGACACCATCTCTTAAGTCTTGTCATGTACATCTTTCCACTTTCAAACGTTGTTCTATTTTTCTCTGTCGGAACGTCCGTTATGGCTGGGCAATCATCTACTGCATCTGCTTTTAACATGGTGCTTACTGTTTGGGCAGTTGCTGGTCCTAGTATAGCCTCACACAACTGGTGGTAGTCGACCCATGCCGGTGTCCATATGGTTTGAATTCTTTCCATATAGGCATAAACTGCTGTTGGGTTTTTTTTTCTTTCTAGGATCTGGGGACTCTGCAACTATATTTGCGAGGTCATTGCCATACCATGGTTTGTGGTGTTGGCTCTGTACGATGTATGGTTCGTTCGTCCTGGCTGCATTATCTGGGTTGCGTATTCTCTGTACTTGTGCTGGATACAGAGAAACAGGCAATGATGACCGTCTTTCAGTATTTCTAGTCGCATAGATATCTTGGCATGGTGGTTCATGGTGTGAAATCCAGTTTCCACAATTTGGGCAATGTTCATATCCTTCTGGAACGCAAAACTGACATACCGGACACAATCTTTCTGGAAAATATGTCAGTTTATTCTGTACATTATGCACCTGGGCATGAAAAGCTGTAGAGGCTGTGTCTTGACCCCTTGCTTCTCCTCTTCACCTGATTTGCACCCTTTCGCCTATAGTTCCTGATTGTGGACAATTGTTTACTGGACTCAGCTTGATTCCAGGTGTCTACCACTCGTTTAAACATGAGGGAAGCATTAGGTGGCTAGTTTCTTTGGTTGGTCTTGTTGGGGTTTCTTGTGATAAAGTATCAGGACACTGGGGCATACTCTGTACACATAGCTCAGGTAAATCATTCGGATTTTCAACCACAGATCCTTCTAAGATAGGGCTGATTATTCGTCACTCTTTTCCTTGCTCGTCTCTTTTTAATTTCACTGTTAGTGAGCTTGTAGGTAATTTCATTCTGTTCATACTATGGGTACCTTGGTGTGCATGCATGTCTGGGTATAGGGGTGGGGTATAGTGTGCAGGTGCTGTTGCTGCAATTACAGGCAGTGAGTTTAACGCTGGTTGTGGTGCTATTGAGTACTCTGGTACAATGGGGAAATCATTTTCCTCATCTCTTCTTCTATTCTCTGCTCCTAATTCTTTTGCTACAGTGATCCAGATGGATGCTTGATCTCTACTATTATGCTTAATTATCCAAGGTCAAGTGTCCCCTCTGACGGGAAGCCTGCTCTTTTGAAATTCCTTTCAGAGATTTATTACCCTCCCTGTTATTAACAATATCCACGGGTTTGTCGGGCCCTGACATCTTTACAGACCGCGCTCCCATGCCTGGGTGAACGTGCGCGGAACCCCTCCTGATGTGGTATTTTAATAACTCCTTTTGAGGGACTTAAAATCTCCTTTTAAAGAATCTCTACCTAAAGAGCTTCTTCAATCCGTCTGTGGACAAATGACTGGGGTTGTCCCATTTCTCTACTTTTGTTACAGGAGGCAAATTTTTCTAGGTCAAGTGTCCCCTCTGACGGGAAGCCTGCTCTTTTGAAATTCCTTTCAGAGATTTATTACCCTCCCTGTTATTAACAATATCCACGGGTTTGAACCCATCCTGATGTGGTATTTTAATAACTCCTTTTGAGGGACTTAAAATCTCCTTTTAAAGAATCTCTACCTAAAGAGCTTCTTCAATCCGTCTGTGGACAAATGACTGGGGTTGTCTCTAGGTCAAGTGTCCCCTCTGACGGGAAGCCTGCTCTTTTGAAAATTATCCTAAAGAGCTTCTTCAATCCGTCTGTGGACAAATGACTGGGGTTGTAGTGTTGCCCCTTCCTCCCTGCTTTTGTGGAAGATCTGTTAGTACTGCTCCCCAAGTGAGACCTGCATAATAGATTATTTCTTCTGGATCACTGAGATGCGTCCCTAATATTATTGTTAAGTTACTCCAAGGGTCTACCCCCCTGCCTATATGGCTTGTAAAGTAACAGCTAACACCGGGGACTGCTTGGATGTGAGAAATACCTATCAGTGTGTGTAGGAGAATCTAGTTTCATTTATTCAGCAGACAACCCGACTCCCCCCCACCTTTTCAAAAGCATATTGACAGAGTACATATAACAGTGCAAGGATACAAAAACAAAGATGACAGTAAATCCTATATCTGTTATCTGCGTGCACGGCAGCTGTTTGAGGCTGCACGGGCACTTGGGTCTTAGACCTGGGATTATGTGGTTCCTAGGCCAATAGGTTATGATGTTAAATCAATCATTCTTAATGTAATGTTCCAACAATTCTCTTTTTAAAATGACAACCTTTTGTACAATAAAATTCATCATCATTTTCCACATAACCAAATGAGACTTCAGTGCTTGTAATTGCCAGCAATCTTGGTGCTACAGACCCTTTGTATTTTCTTAACACAACAACACAGGTACAAGATTTGCATATACCTCTTTGGTTATTTATCAATTCAAACTGGTTATCAGCATTAGAACATATCTTGGCCATGCGCCACCTTTATAAAACGGCTCTATTTTCTTAATAAACATGCATTAATACTTGCACAAATTAAAAGTTTTCTGCATACTTGATTAATTCCCCCTGTGCACTTGTGACAATTTATCTGGAATTATTTACCCACAATTCAACAATATAACATAATTCAACAATATAACATAATTCAACAATATAACATACATGTATGGTACCTTAAAAAAATTTCTTCTGACTGACGCTGGGCTCTTTAAAATATTCTCTGACCTTCCCGACTGGACTTCCACTTGATTTACACAAGAAGCGCTGATTTCAAGTGAGCAGGTAGAAATCTACACAATAAATCTCACTTACCGTTTTTTTTTTTTTTTTTGTTATCAGCGGTTCCTGAAAGATCAGAGGATTTATTGCCAGTGGAGGAGATGCTGGAATATCCCGGACGAGATCCCAAAATGATAGGGTATGTTAACCTATTCAGGTCTGATTATGAACTCTCTTCAGTCATCAGTCAGAATGCTGTTCCCCTTAGCAACCGGTTGGAGATCAGTGAATGAATAGATGACACAGGATCATTGTGTAACCTAAGCAGTTCATAGTTGATCTGTCTTAGGGGCCATCATGGCTTTATTTTATAGCAAAAGAACAAAGGATTCATGTGTGCCAATACATTTAGCCAATCAAAATACACCATGTATGTCTTGAAAACTGAAACACGTCATTTGTCAAATAAGATTACAATTTGCAATTAAAATATATTTATTGCTTTGCGATTATCAGCTTTCCCGGAACATCCTTTCTGGAGGTCAGGACAGGTCAAAATCCTCCCCGATGTTCAGAACTTTTGGCGATATGCTTGACTGGCCTTGGATACATCTGGCGTTATAACAATGAGTAATTCATGCTTTGAAATACAATGTTGCTTTTAACATATCTGTGAAGCTTTTAAGGAAACACGAACCTAAAGAAGTGAGGAGCAGTAAATATCTTAGTTAATGTGAAAAAGCTTGAATCAATATATATTTGCCATTTAAAAGGAAGCTCCTACACCATCAAGGGCCATCCTGCGTGACACTGCAGTGCCACTCCTAGATGGGCCAGGTGTTTGTGTCGGCCACTAGGGTCGCTTATCTTACTCAAACAGCTACCCCATTGCGCCTCTTTTTTTCTTTGCGTCATGTGCTGTTTGGGGAGTGTTTTTTGGAAGGGCCATCCTGCGTGACACTGCAGTGCCACTCCTAGATGGGCCAGGTGTTTGTGTCGGCCACTAGGGTCGCTTATCTTACTCACACAGCTACCTCATTGCGCCTCTTTTTTTCTTTGCATCATGTGCTGTTTGGGGAGTGTTTTTTGGAAGGGCCATCCTGCGTGACACTGCAGTGCCACTCCTAGATGGGCCAGGTGTTTGTGTCGGCCGCTAGGGTCGCTTAGCTTACTCACACAGCTACCTCATTGCGCCTCTTTTTTTCTTTGCGTCATGTGCTGTTTGGGGAGTGTTTTTTGGAAGGGCCATCCTGCGTGACACTGCAGTGCCACTCCTAGATGGGCCAGGTGTTTGTGTCGGCCACTAGGGTCGCTTAGCTTAGTCATCCAGCGACCTCGGTGCAAATTTTAGGACTAAAAATAATATTGTGAGGTGTGAGGCGTTCAGAATAGACTGAAAATGAGTGGAAATTATGGTTTTTGAGGTTAATAATACTTTGGGATCAAAATGACCCCCAAATTCTATGATTTAAGCAGTTTTTTAGTGTTTTTTGAAAAAAACACCCGAATCCAAAACACACCCGAATCCGACAAAAAAAATTCGGTGAGGTTTTGCCAAAACGCGGTCGAACCCAAAACACGGCCGCGGAACCGAACCCAAAACCAAAACACAAAACCCGAAAAATTTCAAGTGCACATCTCTAATAGAGGGGTCAGTAATGCAGTGATGGTTATAGAAAGGTCAGTGATGTAGTGTAGGGTATAGAGGGGTCAGTTATGTAATGTGGGGTAAAGAGGGGTCAGTAAAGATACTAAGCTGAAGTACTTAGAACACTTCTTGAATTAAGACACAACCTGCAAGAAAAAGTATGCAATATGGGTGAAAAGGCAAATGTCAGAGGTCTGATACAAGTGACCAGCTCCACACCTTGCACCACATAGCGTTATGTTAAACTGGGATATGTTCTTTTTTGGTGTGTGTGTGTGTGTGTGTGTGTATGTGTGTGTGTGTGTGGGGGGGGGGGGTGCCAAAGGAAATTTTTGCCATTGGCTCCTTTGGTCTAGAACCAGCCCTGATCACAAAATATTTTTGTCTGAGCAGACTGGACACTGATCAGCGTTGGCTCATTCTCAGCCCCCCGCCCAGCCTCTGCTGCCAACAGACTGCTATTAGCTAGTTAACCTTCTGCCTTCCCTATCTATGACACAGACTGCTGCTAATGCTACCAGAATGTTCCCAGTGGCTTCACACCAACAGTGAATCCCAGCCGATGATGTAGGGCAGCGTGTGGGGGAGGGGGTCAGTTGCTGTGGCTCCAACATGGTAAACGCCAATGGACTGCAATGCTTTATCGAAAGGGGGGGCGCCAGTCCCTTACTTTGCCAGGGGCGCTTGGACCCCTAGCTACACCTCTGTTGACCCTAACCGATACCCCTAAACTAACCATAATTCCTGCAGTAAAAATCCATGTTTCTATGTATATAGGGGGTCATTCCGAGTTGATCGCTTGCTGCCGTTGTTCGCTGCGTAGCAATCAGTTGAAAAAAAATGGCTAATCTGTGCATGCGCATGCTCCGTAATGTGCATGCGCATCGTACGGGTACAAAGTCCATTGTGGTTTTGCACTAGTTCTAGCGATTATTCCAATCACAGAACAGGCCACAAGGAGATTGACAGAAAGAGGGCGTTTCTGGGTGTCAACTGACCGTTTTCAGGGAGTGCTTGGAAAAATGCAGGCGTGGCAGAAGAAATGCAGACGTGGCTGGGCATTCGCTGGATGGGTGTGTGACATCAAAAGCCGTCCCTCGGCTGTTAGAATCAACGCACACGAAGTGTAACTACAGTGCTGGTCTTATTTTGAAACGATTTTGCAGGCGCTCTGCTACTCAAGTATTCGCACTTCTCCAAAGTGAATATACACTCTCCAGTGGGCAGCGACAATGCGTTTGCATGGCTGCTAAAAACTGCTAGCGAGCAATCAACTCAGAATGACCCCCATAGTGTATTGCAAGAAAATATCTGTAAATCCAATGGTACCGTAAGTGCGGTATATACTCGCACTTCTTTGCGGGGTGAGAACATCTCCCCTAAGTGAAGTCAGCCCTATGAATAGAGTTTGTGTGATCACTGTGCAGCAGTCACAGAAAGGGTTCATCTCTGCAGTTTGTCACTCAAATTACATTGCTGCATTTTTTCTAGAAGTGGATCTGAGAGCTGTTACCCGCAGACCAGCTACAATAATTATCCTGGGTACTCACTAGACCAGTGGTTCTCAAACTGCACCCTGGGGTGCCTCAGGACACTTGCAGGGGTGCCTTGGATTGGTGGTCCAGGACCAATTCAAAATATTTATAGTTAGTGTTATAGGCAAAACCAGTGCTGTTGGCTGGCAATCATAACATATGTGCACAAGCAGAAGCAAATCCTGTCCCCTACCAAAGGGCCAGTGCTAGGGTGTTTGGCGCCTCCCTGCAAACTATTAATTTGGGCCCTCTCTCCAATACTTAATAAAGGGACAGTGCGCTCCTTAAAAAAAGAAGGTGTGGTATCACAAGGAAGGGGCATGGCCACACAATAGCACCCCAAATCAAAATACGCCACACAGTAGCACTATCTTATTGTCATTACACCGCATGTAATAATAATAATAATAATAATAATAATACCCACAGTCGCAGTGCCCTTTATACACATAACCACCATATCAGTGCAGTTTACACACATAATGCCAACAGTAGCAGTGCCCCTTCTACACATGCCCACGGTGGCAATCCTTTACATGGCAAATATCAACCTGGTTTTGCCATGTAAAGGATTGCCACTTTAAAAACAAACAATCAAACAAAAAAAAATAAACAACAGGAAAAAACACAAAATCTCTTACTTTCTGATTCTCACACCCTATTACATTCCTCCCTATATATTTAAATGTTTCTATTACTGTATGTTCCCTCTTCCCTTCTCCAAACTATACACATCAACATTTTTTAGTATTTCCAGGTAAGTTTTGTGATGTAGGCCATGCACAATTTTAGTTGCCCTAATGTATTTACAGCCTTCTGGAGATATGGCTTCTGGAACTGAACACAGGATTCTAAATGTGGCTGTACCAAGGACCTATACAGTGGCATTACAGGTTGAGTATCCCTTATCCAAAATGCTTGGGACCAGAGGAATTTTGGATATCGGATTTTTCTGTATTTTGGAATAATTGCATACCATAACGAGATATTATGGTGATGGGACCTAAATCTAAGCACAGAAGGCATTTATGTTTCATATACACCTTATACACACAGCCTGAAGGTCATTTTAGCCAATATTTTTTATAACTTTGTGCATTAAACAAAGTGTGTGTACATTCACAGAATTCATTTATGTTTCATATACACCTTATACACACAGTCTGAAGTTCATTTAATACAATATTTTTAATAACTTTGAGTATTAAACAAAGTTTGTGTACACTGAGCCATCAAAACACAAAGGTTTCACTATCTCAGTCTCACTAAAAAAAGTCCGTATTTCGGAATATTCCGTATTTCGGAATATTTGGATATGGGATACTCAACCTGTATTACTTTTTTCTGCTACTGGTTCTTTAACCTATGCAATCAAGCATCTGACTTGCCTTTCCTATTGCTTTGTTACATTGCTCACCTGAAATAGTAATACTTAGATAGCTTTCCTCTTGCCATTATAATGCCCTTAATATTATAGTTAGCCTTTGCATTTTTGAGACGTGTATGATTTTGCATTTTTTGGCATTAAATGTTGCCATGTTCTTGACCATTCCTCTAGTCCAGGGGCGGAACTGCCAGAGACAACGGAGTCAGTTGCCGCCGGGCTCCAGCCCTAAAGGGGCTTCCTCCATTGCCCCCCGGCTGTTACGTGCCCTTCCTACTAAATAGACAAAGGCGCTACCAGCAGGGTCTCGCAGTTTGTACATTCCATGCCGTAACACCCTTCTTTCCACCTTCACAATGAAGCTATTGGTACTTTGCAAAAAAAAAAATTATTAGCATTGCAACTCAGCAGATCTATGCAGTGTGCAGCCACACACTCCATATATCTGCTCAGCCACAAAGCTGATTATTTCTTCACAAAGTACAAGGTGAGCTCCAAATAGAATTCTCTAGCTTAGATTATACCTTTCTATGCAAGGGTAAATAGCTCAATTGTTTGACTGCAATGCCACAGGAAATGGTTTGGATCCAAGACAGTGTGACTGAATAATAAAGAAACCTTAAGATGAGTTCATGAATGTTGTATAAGTATTAGTGAGAGAAGGGGTCAGGAGCATGCTAGGCTGCAAAAAATAAGGTAGGCTGCAAGTGAAAGTAATGATCTCCTATATATTTTCCCAGATCTGTCACTCTGTGTGGCTAACTCTGGGGGAAGTCACAGCAATGGGCGGAGACGGCATCGGCAGGACGATACACCAGTGCCAGCAGCAGACCGTAACAAAGTGACAGATCAGGGAGAATATATAGGAGGTAGGGAGGTGGCCATGGTACATGGCTGGCCAAGGGACACTAGCTCATGTACCCCTTTACCACTGAGGCTGGCCACCAAGGATGGACCTGTCACCAGTGCACATGCAATAACCTCTTCTGCTGCCCTCTTTGCAACTCAGATTGCCCAGTGCTCCCCTTCGCTAACAGTCCACAAAGTTTCCCCATCTCACGATCTGCCTCCTCACCCCCACTTTCATCTCTACAGCACACGCGCATATCATACAAGATCCCATCATGTGTACGTAGGTCTGAAATGCAAGAGGGAGGTTGGGGGGAGATTGGCATGCGCCAGCAACACCACACAGCTCACTGTGACCACAGTGGAGAGGCGCTGCAACAGGACAATACACCAACCTCGGAGCAAGGAACTGCGTCGGTCAGGAGGAGAACTATTTCAATAGCATAAAAAGGTTAATGCGTCCCACCCTATGGACACCAGACTCATCAAGTCACTGTTGCCAGAGTCTCATACAATGACTCTGAACCTCTAAGCACACTATTTGACTGTCCACACCCTGCTGTGCCTATTACCCATCTCCTCCACCACCCTCAACACTAACCCACACATCATTCACCCACAAAGATACAATAAAGGTAGTTTGGATAAATTAGCTAAATGAAATGGATTTAACCAATTTATCTAAATGACCATTTTTGGATGTTTTCCAGTGTTTGTGAGCAAATGGTCAATTGTCATTTGCTGCCACATATTAGCATAATTTTGTTTCAACTAGAAAAAAAAAATTGGACAGATAATCTAAGTGTGGATCCAGTTTAAAGGTCCGTATTCACGGCCCGATTTTGGGGAGAGATGTGTGCTGAGCGAACTGCTCAGCACACATCTCTGCCCCCGCTCAGCACAGCGTGATGTGTGCTGAGCGTACGGGGGGTGGGGGGGGCGCTCATTTCACCCCCTGTGTAGGGCATTCTGTGTGTATCCAGTTTAACAGGTGTGAGCATCATACAACTACTGACTTGCGAGTAACTATACAGCAGCTCCATACCTTGTGACTTGAAGAAACACCAGTTAACCCCGGGAATGCTGCAGTCAAAGCAACAATTCCTCTTCTTACATTCCGCTGCACTTATTGTGGGGTAGCCGCAATCCCTTCTGCTGTACGGTTCCACATTACATTGTTTCTTGTCACTTCCTGTTGATGCAGTAAGGAAACATCCAGGAATTACAGCAGCTTAGTTTTTTTTTTTTTTTAACTGGGGCAATTTAGCTAGATCACAGGGCAATTTAGCTCCTTTGGTCCTTTTTTAGGACCAGTTAATCAGACAGTTGAGCAAACTGAAAAACAGCTAACAGGAAATTTCCACTTGAATGGTATTTTCTAATCTTATCTGACCTTGACTAAGAATAAAGGATACACAAGATAAACTCTTAGAGCCATGGACCTTATCCATGTTTAAGCTCCATCAAATCTGTAATCAATAGCACTACATGCTCCCACTTTACCACTGTACTATATACTCTACCTGTGTTTTTAAGGTAAAAACACCATTTAACCCCAGTGACACTTGAATTAAAGCAGCAGCCTCTGGAATAGCATTCCTTAGCATTAATCCCAGGAAATCTGCAATCTTCACGCTCTTTGATAGCCATGCTACATTGCTGTTTACTTGGATGGAGCAGAGAGCACAACATCAGGACATAGGAAATATTACAATGCATGATAAGAAAGGTGTGAGCTCTACAGCAAGGCCTCTAACCCTTTGCCAGTGCCAAATACATAGGGCTTAACTCAGATCTGATCACAGCAGCAAATTTATTAGCTAAAACCATGTACACTGCAGGGGGGGGGGGGGGTGTATAATATGTGCAGAGAGAGTTAGATTTTGGTGCGGTGTGTTCAAACTGAAATCTAAATTGCAGTGTAAAAACAAAACAGCCAGTATTTACCCTGCACACAAACAATATAACCCACCTAAATCTCTCTGCAAATGTTATATCTGCCCCCCCCCCAACCCTGCAGTGCACATGGTTTTGCCCACTAGCTAACAAATTTGCTGCATCTGGGAATCACAGCAGCTTAATATTTCTTTTTACAGAAGGTTCAGCAAATTAAATTATTTAGTGAAATACTGTAATCATAACAGTTACAGGGATATTGTAGGTAGATTTATTGTCAGTGGATAAATGTAAAAATTAAACCCTTAGGCATAGTTCCAAAATGCTGTCATTGCAATCCAGATTTTAAGGATATCATGCTTGAGCACAGGTGACTTAATTAGAACTTCGGTCAATGTGAATTAACCATTGGACTCAACCATGGTTATGCTTAAAACCCAGGGGTCTATTTAAGATCGATCTTAATCGATATTGGGCTTCCAGGTTGAAAAAAAAACACACATTTACTAACATTTTAAAATTTATATAAAAAATCATCTGTTCGTAAATGCAGTGCACATGGTTTTGCCCAACTGCTAACAAAAATCCTGCTGCGATCAACTCAGAATTACCCCCCATGGCCCTCATTCCGAGTTGTTCGCTCGCAAGCTGCTTTTAGCAACATTGCACACGCTAAGCTGCCGCCTACTGGGAGTGAATCTTAGCATCTTAAAATTGCGAACGAAAGATTTGCAATATTGCGATAAGACATCTCTGTGCAGTTTCTGAGTAGCTCGAGACTTACTCTGCCAGTGCGATCAGTTCAGTGCTTGTCGTTCCTGGTTTGACGTCACAAACACACCCAGCGTTCGCCCAGACACTCCTCCGTTTCTCCAGCCACTCCCGCGTTTTTCCCAGAAACGGTAGCATTTTTTCCCACACGCCCCTAAAACGGCCTGTTTCCGCCCAGAAACACCCACTTCCTGTCAATCACATTACGATCACCAGAACGATGAAAAAAACGTGAGTAATATTCCTAACTGCATAGCAAATTTACTTGGCGCAGTCGCAGTGTGAACATTGCGCATGCGCACTAAGCGGAAAATCGCTGCGATGCGAAGAAAATTACAGAGCGAACAACTCGGAATGACCACCTATGTGCACTGCAGGGAAGGCAGATTTAACATGTGCAGAGAGAGTTAGATTTGGGTGTGGTGTGTTCAATCTGCAATCTAATTTGCAGTGTAAAAATAAAGCAGTCAGTATTTACCCTGCACAGAAACAAAATAACTCACCCAAATCTAACTCTTTCTGCACATGTTATATCTGCCTCCCCTGCAGTACACATGGTTTTGCCCAACTGCTAACAAAATTCCTGCTGCGATCAACTTGGAATTACCCCCATCGATTGATGTTTTCACACTGCTCGTGTATATAAGACATAGGGCCTAATTCAGTTTGGATCGTAATACGCGTTCCAACCGCAAAAACTATGAAGAGGATGGGGGCATATACGCAGGGTCCATCCTGTGCGTGTGCCTACATTTTCTCCGGGTGCCCCGCAGAAAATACGAATGCCTCTGCCTGTCAATCAGTAGAGGGCGTACCTTCGCAGGTATATCGCGATCATGAGCCATGTCTCCCATTTTTGTCATTATAGGTGCTCTGTGAGCTGCTGGCCATGCCCCAGCCCCTCTGTCTCCCGTGAATAGAGATTGAGGCTTATTCAGACCAGATCGCTTCAATTTATTTTCACCCAGCGGGCAATCTGGTTTGCACTGCACATGCGTATGCGCCACAATGCGTAAGTGCGACGGTCCGGAGATCACAAGAAGATTGACAAGAAGAGGGTGTTTGTGTGGGTGGCAACTGAATGTTTCTAGGGAGTGTCCGGAAAAACACTGGAGGGACCCGGCGTTTTGTGGGAGGATTTGTGACGTCACCTCAATGGCTGAGTAAGTGCTGAGCTGTGCAGCTCTTGTGCACATGTGATCACACACCTGCACAGCAAATTTTCCCTTCCGCTGTAGGCGACAACTACCTGATTACAGGGATGCAAAAAACACACCCTAGCGATCAGGTCTGAATTACCCACAATGTGCATATTTGCAGAGCAACAAGCTACAGGGAGCCTTCCACCCCCCCCCCCCCCTTCCCCATGGGAAGGGGGGGGGGTTGTTAGGGTTAGCTGGACATTCCCCAAAAAAGTGACTGTCCTGCAAAAATTGGGATAGTTGGGAGGTATGTTCAAATACATTTATTGTTTTGCATGCAGGGTAAATACTGGCTTCTTTGACATTTAGCCACAAATGCTGCACAGCTGAATTACAGTATTACACTGCAATTAACAGTTATGCTAGGACATTCCCCCTCCCAAATCTACCTCTCTCTGCATGTTACATCTGTCCCACAGTGGCGTGCGGTGAGGTCAGTGGCTAGTGAGGCACTACAGCCATAATGTCCGCCGAATCCTGCCGATGACCCTTAGCCAATGCCCGCTACTGCCTCTGAGCCGATACCCGCTGCCACCGCCAATGGCTTACAAACTCACCCACAATCAACTGACCCAGCCCTCCACCACTAATTTCTATCTCAGTCCGATGCCGCCAATGCCCGCTGCCTGCCTGCTCATTGTTCTCGTTATATATTATAAATTTTTAAAGAAAAAAAAAATGAGTGTTTGGGACTGGGAAGGGTGAGGGAGGAGGACATGAATGCAATTTTGTTGTCCAGGGCTTCCATTAACTTAAAGGAGAAGGGTCTGAATGGGTTAAAAAAAATGCGCGAGGTCCCCCCTCCTTAGTATAACCAGCCTCGGGCTCTTTGAGCCGGTCCTGGTTATTTAAATACTGGGGGAAAAATTGGACAGGGGTTCCCCGTATTTAGACAACCAGCACCGGGCTCTTAGACCGGTCCAGGTTCCAAAAATACGTGGGACAATAGATGTAGGGGTCCCCCATATTTTTAAAACCAGCACCGGGCTCCACTAGCCAGAGAGATAATGCCACAGCCGGGGGACACTTTTATGTAGGTCCCTGCGGCCCAGGCATTACCCCTCCAACTAGTCACCCCTGGCCGGGGTTCCCTGGAGGAGTGGGGACCCCTTAAATCAAGAGGTTCCTCCCCTCGAGGCACCCAAGGGCCAGGGGTGAAGCCCGAGGCTGTCCCCAGCACCCCTGGGTGGTGGGTGCCGGGCTGATAGCCATGTGTGTAAAAAAAGAATATTGTTTTTTCGTTGTGGAACTACAAGGCCCAGCAAGCCTCCCCCGCTTGCTGGTACTTGGAGAACCTCAAGTACCAGCAGGCGGGGAAATAACGGGCTTGCTGGTACCTGTAGTTCTACAACAACAAAAAATACCCAAATAAAAACACAAACACACACAGCGTGACAGTAAAATTATTGAGACAGGCTGTAGCATGTGGGTGCATGTAACCCTATAAAAGTGATGGATTGGGTGACTATTACAATACCCACTGTTGCTGTCTGAAAAATGATGGATTTATAGATTGCTCTGCCGAGACATGTTTTTTTCTAAAATGCACCACAGGTATGGATGGATAGTATACTTGACGACACAGAGGTAGGTAGAGCAGTGGCCTACTGTACCGTACTGCTATATATTATATTATTTATTATTATTATTATCCTTTATTTATATGGCGCCACAAGGGTTCCGCAGTGCCCAATTACAGAGTACATAAACAAATAATCAAACAGGAAAACAGCAACTTACAGTTGACGACAATATAGGACAAGTACAGGGTAAATAAACATAGCTACATCAGCAGATGACACTGGAATAAGTATCAGGTGGCAGAAGACTGCTGGATTTGGTGCAGCTGAAGATTATTAAAGTAAGAAAAGAGTAAGCACATGAGGGAAGAGGGCCCTGCTCGTGAGAGCTTACATTCTAAAAGGGAGGGGTAGACAGACAGGGGTGAGACAGATGGGGTACATAGAGAGCATGGAACAGAGGTTTAGGATGAGATTTGGCTGGGTTTGGTGAAGAAGTGGGTCTTGAGAGCCCGTTTGAAGTTTTGTAGAGAGGTGGAGAGTCTGAGGGGGAGAGGTAGGGAATTCCAGAGAAGTGGTGCAGCACGTGAAAAATCTTGGAGGTAGGAGTGGGAGGAAGTAATCCGTAGGCAGGAGAGTCGGTGTGCATTAGCAGAGCGAAGAGGATGGGTGGGAGTGTAAAGCGAGATAAGATCAGAGATGTAGATGGGAGAGGAGTGGGTGAGGGCTTTGTAAGCAAGTGTGAGAAGCTTGAAATGGATTCTGAAAGGGAAGGGGAGCCAGTGAAGGACTAGTAAGAGAGGAGAGGTGGACGTAGTGCGTTTGGTGAGGAAAATGAGCCGGGCAGCAGCATTGAGGATAGATTGGAGTGGAGAGAGGTATTTGTCAGGAATGCCAGTCAGGAAGAGATTACAGCAGTCCAGTCTGGAGATGACCAGTGAGTGGATAAGAGTCTTAGTAGCATCCTGGGTCAGAAAGGGTCTGATCCTGGAAATATTTTTTAGATGAAAACGGCAGGTTTGTGAGAGGTGCTGAATGTGTGGTTTGAAGGAGAGGGAGGAGTCAAGGATTACTCCAAGACAGCGCGCTTGGGGGGTAGAGGAGATAGTAGTGCCATCAATAGATAATGAGATTGTAGGAGGTGAGATTATGCGGGAGGGAGGGAAGATGATCAGCTCGGTCTTAGACATGTTAAGTTTAAGAAAGCGCTGGGACATCCAGGAAGAGATAGCAGAGAGACAGTTGGAGATACGAGTGAGGAGAGTAGGGGAGAGGTCTGGAGAGGAAAGATAGATTTGAGTGTCATCAGCATAGAGATGATATTGGAAACCAAAAGAACTAATGAGCTTACCTAGTGAGGACGTATAGAGAGAGAAGAGAAGAGAAGAGGACCAAGGACAGAACCTTGGGGTACCCCTACAGTTAGTGGAAGTGAGGGGGAGGTGGAGTCATGAGAGGAGACAGAGAATGAACGGTCAGAAAGGTAGGACGACAACCAAGAGAGGGCAGTGTTACGCAGACCAATGGAGTGAAGGATTTGCAGTAGGAGAGGATGGTCCACAGTGTCAAAAGCAGCAGAGAGATCAAGTAGAATAAGTAGAGAGTAGTGTCCCTTAGATTTAGCAGCATGGAGGTCATTGCATACTTTTGTAAGGGCAGTTTCAGTGGAGTGGAGAGGACGGAAGCCAGACTGGAATGGGTCAAGCAGTGAGTGTGAGGAAAGAAAGGAAGTAAGGCGGTTGTAGACAATACGCTCAAGGAGTTTGGAGGCAAAAGGGAGGAGAGAGATGGGTCGGTAGTTGGAGAGAGTGTTTGGATCAAGGGTAGGTTTTTTAAGAATAGGAGAGATGAGAGCGTGCTTGAAGGCAGAGGGGACAGTGCCTGGTGAGAGGGAGAGATTGAGAAGGTGGGAAAGATGGGAACAAGCAGAAGAAGAGAGGTGGCAAAGGAGGCGGGAGGGGATAGGGTCAAGTGGGGAGGTGGTGAGGGGACAGGAACGAATGAGGGCCATGACTTCCTCTCCAGATGCATGGGAGAAAGATGACAGAGTTGGTGCGAGGGATGGGGAGGGTTGGTAAGGGATGGGAGAAGGCTGGTTACTGATAGTCTGGTGTGATGTGATGTCCTGACGTATGGAGTCAATTTTGGATGTGAAGTAAGTGGCAAAGTCAAGAGCAGAGAGTGAGGAAGGGAGACGAGGTGGAGGTGGGCAGAGGAGTGAGTTGAGAGTGGCAAAGAGGCGCCGGGGGTTGGAAGACTGGGAGGAGATGAGGTTCTTGAAGTATGACTGTTTAGCAAGAGAAAGGGCAGCACTGAAGGATGAGAGCATAAGTTTGAAATGGAGGAAGTCTGCCTTAGAGCGTGATTTCCTCCAGTGTCGCTCAGCAGTACATGAGCATTTTTGCAGATATCTGGTGCATTTGGTGTGCCAGGGTTGAGGTGTTAATTTGCAAGGGTGAATAGTGGTTGGTGGAGCAACAGAGTCAAGAGCAGAAGTAAGGGAAGCATTGTATGTGGAAGTGGCTTGTTCAGGGCATGAGAGAGAGAGAATAGGAGAGAGAAGTGAGTCAAACAGGGAGGAAAGGAATGTGGTGTCAATAGCTTCAATGTTACGCTTAGTGATGGTAGCCTTAGGAGGTAGAGATGGGGAAGTCGAGAGAGATAGGTTGAAGGAGAGCAGGTGGTGGTCAGAGAGGGGAAATGGGGAGTTGGAAAAATCAGAAATATCACAGCGGTGAGTGAAGACCAGATCCAGTGAGCTCCCATTCACATGGGAGGGTGAGGAGGTCCACTGGGAGAGACCAAGTGAAGAGGTGAGGTTAAGGAGTTTAGAGGCAGGGGATTGTGTGGGGATGTCAATAGGGATGTTGAAATCGCCTAGGATAATGGTGGGAATGTCAGAAGAGAGGAAGTGAGGAAGCCAGGAAGCAAAGTTGTCGATGAATTTGGAAGCAGTGCCAGGGGGGCGGTAAATGACAGCTACTCTAAGATGGACTGGTTGGAAGAGGCATATGGCGTGGACCTCAAATGTAGAGAATATAAGGGATGGTTCTGGTGGTATGAGTTGGTAGGAGTAACTAGAAGGTAAAAGGACCCCAACACCACCCCCATGGCGACCCCCAGGTCGGGGTGTGTGTGTGAATGTAAGGCCCCCAGCAGAGAGAGCAGCAGCAGAAGTAGTGTCAGAGGGCATAATCCAAGTTTCAGTAATGGCTAGTAGGTGTAGGGAGTTGGAAATGAAAAGGTCATGAGTGGGGACCAGTTTGTTACAAACAGATCTGGCATTCCAGAGGGCACAGGATAGGGGGTATGAGTTTGTGGGAGAGATGTGAATTAGATTTTCAGGGTTGCTGTAGCGATGAGGTGGGATTAACTTTGAGGGCAGGGATGATGAGAGAGTAGTGATGGTACGGGTGCCTGAGCTAGGAGGGGAAACTGCAGGAGGTGGGCAGGGAGGGAGGTCAGTGTGATGTGGATGGGGGTGTGGGGAGGTGACAGGGAAGGGAGAGAGGGAGCAGGGCTGAGTTGTGGGGTAGCAGGACCATGGGGCAGAGGTGAATGAAAGTGGGGTAACAGGAAAGGTTAGATCAATAAATGCACAGCCAAATGGCTTTGCACAGCCTACACCATTGGACTTAAGTAGAAGACTATTACAAGTGAAACCAATAATTGAAATCTGTAACCACACCCCACCCCCTCAAATGCCAGGCAATAAATTACCTTAAAAACAACAACCAGGCATTCCACAAAGATTAAACTGGGTCTATATCATTCAAAACTTTAAAAAAGTACTTCAAAATCACATACTATGCAATAATGTTTCAATTTGCATAACCCAGCAGAATTAGCTTTGCATATATAGATATAGTGCAGCAGAATATATTGGTGGTTGTAGTCAATTGTAATTACCTGTAGGTGACAAGAAGAGAAGAAACGTCAATTCACAATCGATATCAGCTGAAGATAAATTAACGCTGATTGAACGCTGCTGTTATGTGTCAATTTTATCACGCTTTGATAAAAATGCACGCTTAGATCAATAAATGCACAGCCAAACGGCTTTGCACAGCCTACACCATTGGACTTAAGTAGAAGACTATTACAAGTGAAACCAATAATTGAAATCTGTAACCACACCCCACCCCCTCAAATGCCAGGCAATAAATTACCTTAAAAACAACAACCAGGCATTCCACAAAGATTAAACTGGGTCTATATCATTCAAAACTTTAAAAAAGTACTTAAAAATCACATACTATGCAATAATGTTTCAATTTGCATTACCCAGCAGAATTAGCTTTGCATATATATATATAGTGCAGCAGAATATATTGGTGGTTGTAGTCAATTGTAATTACCTGTAGGTGACAAGAAGAGAAGAAACGTCAATTCACAATCGATACCAGCTGAAGATAAATTAACGCTGATTGAACGCTGCTGTTATGTGTCAATTTTATCACGCTTTGATAAAAATGCACGCTTGGATCAATAAATGCACAGCCAAACGGCTTTGCACAGCCTACACCATTGGACTTAAGTAGAAGACTATTACAAGTGAAACCAATAATTGAAATCTGTAACCACACCCCACCCCCTCAAATGCCAGGCAATAAATTACCTTAAAAACAACAACCAGGCATTCCACAAAGATTAAACTGGGTCTATATCATTCAAAACTTGAAAAAAGTACTTAAAAATCACATACTATGCAATATTGTTTCAATTTGCATTACCCAGCAGAATTAGCTTTGCATATATAGATATAGTGCAGCAGAATATATTGGTGGTTGTAGTCAATTGTAATTACTCAGCAGAATTAGCTTTTCATATATAGATATAGTGCAGCAGAATATATTGGTGGTTGTAGTCAATTGTAATTACCCAGCAGAATTAGCTTTGCAAATATAGATATAGTGCAGCAGAATATATTGGTGGTTGTAGTCAATTGTAATTACCCAGCAGAATTAGCTTTGCATATATATAGTGCAGCAGAATATATTGGTGGTTGTAGTAAATTGTAATTACCCAGCAGCAGCTCTACTGCACTCAACATCACCAGTGCTCACAATATATATAATGCTATATACTATGCCATAGTGGTGCTTACTATATAACACCTCCTACTGCGTTCCCCCTGGCAATGAGCATGACACCCAGAGAGTGAAACCCCTGGCAATGAGCATGACACCCAGCACGTGAAACTCTTGGCATTGAGCAGTTTTTGTAAAAGTAATTAGAAGCTTTACTGTAGGGCATAGTGTATCACAGATATTGTGGTGAGTGACATAATATGTTCCAAAGGGCATTAATGTGTGGGGCTTAACATGGTGGAAATTACTGTACTTTTTTCCCTGTGGTGGCCGAGGTCTGTTGGTGCAGGGTCAAGAACTGGGGTGTAAGGTAGTCTTTGCCTGCAAGGCTACGCCCATTTTATGGAGACCATACCCATTTTTGCGAGGTCACGCCCCCCCCCATCCCGTCCGGAGCGCTCACGCAAATATAGTTTTTTTTTTATATATATATATGGGGGAGGGGCACAATTTTTAATGCCAATGGTGGCGGGGGGCACGCATTTTTAAATCTCGCATTTGAAGCCAAATTGTTTAGAAACACCCCTGCAAGAAAATATCTGCAAATCCAATGTTACCATAAGTGTGGCATATACCTACGCTTGCTGCTGCACAACCTCTATTCATATCGCTGAATTCAATTAGGGAGATGTTCTCACCCCGCGAGCAAGCGCAGGTATATGCCACACTTAAATGTATGGGTATGGTCTCCATAAAATGAGCGTAGCCTTGCAGGCAAAGACTACCTTACACCCCAGTTCTTGACCCTGCACCAACAGACCTCGGCCACCACAGGGAAAAAAGTACAGTAATTTCCACCATGTTAAGCCCCACACATTAATGCCCTTTGGAACATATTATGTCACTCACCACAATATCTGTGATACACTATGCCCTACAGTAAAGCTTCTAATTACTTTTACAAAAACTGCTCAATGCCAAGAGTTTCACGTGCTGGGTGTCATGCTCATTGCCAGGGGTTTCACTCTCTGGGTGTCATGCTCATTGCCAGGGGGAACGCAGTAGGGGGTGTTATATAGTAAGCACCACTATGGCATAGTATATAGCATTATATATATTGTGAGCACTGGTGATGTTGAGTGCAGTAGAGCTGCTGCTGGGTAATTACAATTTACTACAACCACCAATATATTCTGCTGCACTATATATATGCAAAGCTAATTCTGCTGGGTAATTACAATTGACTACAACCACCAATATATTCTGCTGCACTATATCTATATTTGCAAAGCTAATTCTGCTGGGTAATTACAATTGACTACAACCACCAATATATTCTGCTGCACTATATCTATATATGAAAAGCTAATTCTGCTGAGTAATTACAATTGACTACAACCACCAATATATTCTGCTGCACTATATCTATATATGCAAAGCTAATTCTGCTGGGTAATGCAAATTGAAACATTATTGCATAGTATGTGATTTTGAAGTACTTTTTTAAAGTTTTGAATGATATAGACCCAGTTTAATCTTTGTGGAATGCCTGGTTGTTGTTTTTAAGGTAATTTATTGCCTGGCATTTGAGGGGGTGGGGTGTGGTTACAGATTTCAATTATTGGTTTCACTTGTAATAGTCTTCTACTTAAGTCCAATGGTGTAGGCTGTGCAAAGCCGTTTGGCTGTGCATTTATTGATCCAAGCGTGCATTTTTATCAAAGCGTGATAAAATTGACACATAACAGCAGCGTTCAATCAGCGTTAATTTATCTTCAGCTGATATCGATTGTGAATTGACGTTTCTTCTCTTCTTGTCACCTACAGGTAATTACAATTGACTACAACCACCAATATATTCTGCTGCACTATATCTATATATGCAAAGCTAATTCTGCTGGGTAATGCAAATTGAAACATTATTGCATAGTATGTGATTTTTAAGTACTTTTTTAAAGTTTTGAATGATATAGACCCAGTTTAATCTTTGTGGAATGCCTGGTTGTTGTTTTTAAGGTAATTTATTGCCTGGCATTTGAGGGGGTGGGGTGTGGTTACAGATTTCAATTATTGGTTTCACTTGTAATAGTCTTCTACTTAAGTCCAATGGTGTAGGCTGTGCAAAGCCGTTTGGCTGTGCATTTATTGATCTAAGCGTGCATTTTTATCAAAGCGTGATAAAATTGACACATAACAGCAGCGTTCAATCAGCGTTAATTTATCTTCAGCTGATATCGATTGTGAATTGACGTTTCTTCTCTTCTTGTCACCTACAGGTAATTACAATTGACTACAACCACCAATATATTCTGCTGCACTATATCTATATATGCAAAGCTAATTCTGCTGGGTTATGCAAATTGAAACATTATTGCATAGTATGTGATTTTGAAGTACTTTTTTAAAGTTTTGAATGATATAGACCCAGTTTAATCTTTGTGGAATGCCTGGTTGTTGTTTTTAAGGTAATTTATTGCCTGGCATTTGAGGGGGTGGGGTGTGGTTACAGATTTCAATTATTGGTTTCACTTGTAATAGTCTTCTACTTAAGTCCAATGGTGTAGGCTGTGCAAAGCCATTTGGCTGTGCATTTATTGATCTAAGCGTGCATTTTTATCAAAGCGTGATAAAATTGACACATAACAGCAGTGTTCAATCAGCGTTCAATCGAAGTGAAAAAGAAGGAAAACAGAAGCACACCAATCTAACAAAACAAAGAAAACTGAAGAACTAATAACAAATGTGAGTCACTTACTCCTCAGATCACTCACCTCCTGATTGTTGCATCTGATTACATAGCACAGAACTACCTTACTTGGACATTTCATAAACCATCCATTTCACCTACAAATGCCTGTATCTGTATTATTGTGATTTTGTTTTTTAAGCACAGCTGCACCAATGCAATTTTACCTGCAAACACTTAAAACATCTAACATAATTACCATTGCTTCTTAAACCTCTCACAATCCTTTCATTTCTTACACTCCAAATACATTTCTGCACCCACTTTATCTACGCTTTTGACTCATTTCATACTAAATCTACACCCCTTGAGCCTACACTGCTTTTCTCACCTGCATTTCTGCAATTCTTCTGCTCGGATTGCCTTACAGTCTCCTCTCCTACTTCCACTACTTCAACCTATTTACCTACTTAACACTATGTCAAGGTTTTCTTATACTCCCCACATCACTCAGTGTCTACCTAATAATGTATCTTTATCCTTCCCCACTAGTCTCCTCCACCTCCTCCTCTCTCCCCTCCTCTGTCTCCCCTCCATCCCTCTGTTTCCTTCCCCCACCTTTCCTGTTACCCCACTTTCATTCACCTCTGCCCCATGGTCCTGATACCCCACAACTCAGCCCTGCTCCCTCTCTCCCTTCCCTGTCACCTCCCCACACCCCCATCCACATCACACTGACCTCCCTCCCTGCCCACCTCCTGCAGTTTCCCCTCCTAGCTCAGGCACCCGTACCATCACTACTCTCTCATCATCCCTGCCCTCAAAGTTAATCCCACCTCATCGCTACAGCAACCCTGAAAATCTAATTCACATCTCTCCCACAAACTCATACCCCCTATCCTGTGCCCTCTGGAATGCCAGATCTGTTTGTAACAAACTGGTCCCCACTCATGACCTTTTCATTTCCAACTCCCTACACCTACTAGCCATTACTGAAACTTGGATTATGCCCTCTGACACTACTTCTGCTGCTGCTCTCTCTGCTGGGGGCCTTACATTCACACACACACACCCCGACCTGGGGGTCGCCATGGGGGTGGTGTTGGGGTCCTTTTACCTTCTAGTTACTCCTACCAACTCATACCACCAGAACCATCCCTTATATTCTCTACATTTGAGGTCCACGCCATATGCCTCTTCCAACCAGTCCATCTTAGAGTAGCTGTCATTTACCGCCCCCCTGGCACTGCTTCCAAATTCATCGACAACTTTGCTTCCTGGCTTCCTCACTTCCTCTCTTCTGACATTCCCACCATTATCCTAGGCGATTTCAACATCCCTATTGACATCCCCACACAATCCCCTGCCTCTAAACTCCTTAACCTCACCTCTTCACTTGGTCTCTCCCAGTGGACCTCCTCACCCTCCCATGTGAATGGGAGCTCACTGGATCTGGTCTTCACTCACCGCTGTGATATTTCTGATTTTTCCAACTCCCCATTTCCCCTCTCTGACCACCACCTGCTCTCCTTCAACCTATCTCTCTCGACTTCCCCATCTCTACCTCCTAAGGCTACCATCACTAAGCGTAACATTGAAGCTATTGACACCACATTCCTTTCCTCCCTGTTTGACTCACTTCTCTCTCCTATTCTCTCTCTCTCATGCCCTGAACAAGCCACTTCCACATACAATGCTTCCCTTACTTCTGCTCTTGACTCTGTTGCTCCACCAACCACTATTCACCCTTGCAAATTAACACCTCAACCCTGGCACACCAAATGCACCAGATATCTGCAAAAATGCTCATGTACTGCTGAGCGACACTGGAGGAAATCACGCTCTAAGGCAGACTTCCTCCATTTCAAACTTATGCTCTCATCCTTCAGTGCTGCCCTTTCTCTTGCTAAACAGTCATACTTCAAGAACCTCATCTCCTCCCAGTCTTCCAACCCCCGGCGCCTCTTTGCCACTCTCAACTCACTCCTCTGCCCACCTCCACCTCGTCTCCCTTCCTCACTCTCTGCTCTTGACTTTGCCACTTACTTCACATCCAAAATTGACTCCATACGTCAGGACATCACATCACACCAGTATCAGTAACCAGCCTTCTCCCATCCCTTACCAACCCTCCCCATCCCTCGCACCAACTCTGTCATCTTTCTCCCATGCATCTGGAGAGGAAGTCATGGCCCTCATTCGTTCCTGTCCCCTCACCACCTCCCCACTTGACCCTATCCCCTCCCGCCTCCTTTGCCACCTCTCTTCTTCTGCTTGTTCCCATCTTTCCCACCTTCTCAATCTCTCCCTCTCATCAGGCACTGTCCCCTCTGCCTTCAAGCACGCTCTCATCTCTCCTATTCTTAAAAAACCTACCCTTGATCCAAACACTCTCTCCAACTACCGACCCATCTCTCTCCTCCCTTTTGCCTCCAAACTCCTTGAGCGTATTGTCTACAACCGCCTTACTTCCTTTCTTTCCTCACACTCACTGCTTGACCCATTCCAGTCTGGCTTCCGTCCTCTCCACTCCACTGAAACTGCCCTTACAAAAGTATGCAATGACCTCCATGCTGCTAAATCTAAGGGACACTACTCTCTACTTATTCTACTTGATCTCTCTGCTGCTTTTGACACTGTGGACCATCCTCTCCTACTGCAAATCCTTCACTCCATTGGTCTGCGTAACACTGCCCTCTCTTGGTTGTCGTCCTACCTTTCTGACCGTTCATTCTCTGTCTCCTCTCATGACTCCACCTCCCCCTCACTTCCACTAACTGTAGGGGTACCCCAAGGTTCTGTCCTTGGTCCTCTTCTCTTCTCTCTCTATACGTCCTCACTAGGTAAGCTCATTAGTTCTTTTGGTTTCCAATATCATCTCTATGCTGATGACACTCAAATCTATCTTTCCTCTCCAGACCTCTCCCCTACTCTCCTCACTCGTATCTCCAACTGTCTCTCTGCTATCTCTTCCTGGATGTCCCAGCGCTTTCTTAAACTTAACATGTCTAAGACCGAGCTGATCATCTTCCCTCCCTCCCGCATAATCTCACCTCCTACAATCTCATTATCTATTGATGGCACTACTATCTCCTCTACCCCCCAAGCGCGCTGTCTTGGAGTAATCCTTGACTCCTCCCTCTCCTTCAAACCACACATTCAGCACCTCTCACAAACCTGCCGTTTTCATCTAAAAAATATTTCCAGGATCAGACCCTTTCTGACCCAGGATGCTACTAAGACTCTTATCCACTCACTGGTCATCTCCAGACTGGACTGCTGTAATCTCTTCCTGACTGGCATTCCTGACAAATACCTCTCTCCACTCCAATCTATCCTCAATGCTGCTGCCCGGCTCATTTTCCTCACCAAACGCACTACGTCCACCTCTCCTCTCTTACTAGTCCTTCACTGGCTCCCCTTCCCTTTCAGAATCCATTTCAAGCTTCTCACACTTGCTTACAAAGCCCTCACCCACTCCTCTCCCATCTACATCTCTGATCTTATCTCGCTTTACACTCCCACCCGTCCTCTTCGCTCTGCTAATGCACACCGACTCTCCTGCCTACGGATTACTTCCTCCCACTCCTACCTCCAAGATTTTTCACGTGCTGCACCACTTCTCTGGAATTCCCTACCTCTCCCCCTCAGACTCTCCACCTCTCTACAAAACTTCAAACGGGCTCTCAAGACCCACTTCTTCACCAAACCCAGCCAAATCTCATCCTAAACCTCTGTTCCATGCTCTCTATGTACCCCATCTGTCTCACCCCTGTCTGTCTACCCCTCCCTTTTAGAATGCATGCTCTCACGAGCAGGGCCCTCTTCCCTCATGTGCTTACTCTTTTCTTACTTTAATAATCTTCAGCTGCACCAAATCCAGCAGTCTTCTGCCACCTGATACTTATTCCAGTGTCATCTGCTGATGTAGCTATGTTTATTTACCCTGTACTTGTCCTATATTGTCGTCAACTGTAAGTTGCTGTTTTCCTGTTTGATTATTTGTTTATGTACTCTGTAATTGGGCACTGCGGAACCCTTGTGGTGCCATATAAATAAAGGATAATAATAATAATAAATAATATAATATATAGCAGTACGGTACAGTAGGCCACTGCTCTACCTACCTCTGTGTCGTCAAGTATACTATCCATCCATACCTGTGGTGCATTTTAGAAAAAAACATGTCTCGGCAGAGCAATCTATAAATCCATCATATTTCAGACAGCAACAGTGGGTATTGTAATAGTCACCCAATCCATCACTTTTATAGGGTTACATGCACCCACATGCTACAGCCTGTCTCAATAATTTTACTGTCACGCTGTGTGTGTTTGTGTTTTTATTTGGGTATTTTTTGTTGTTGTAGAACTACAGGTACCAGCAAGCCCGTTATTTCCCCGCCTGCTGGTACTTGAGGTTCTCCAAGTACCAGCAAGCGGGGGAGGCTTGCTGGGCCTTGTAGTTCCACAACAAAAAAACAATATTCTTTTTTTACACACATGGCTATCAGCCCGGCACCCACCACCCAGGGGTGCTGGGGACAGCCTCGGGCTTCACCCCTGGCCCTTGGGTGCCTCGAGGGGAGGAACCTCTTGATTTAAGGGGTCCCCACTCCTCCAGGGAACCCCGGCCAGGGGTGACTAGTTGGAGGGGTAATGCCAGGGCCGCAGGGACCTACATAAAAGTGTCCCCCGGCTGTGGCATTATCTCTCTGGCTAGTGGAGCCCGGTGCTGGTTTTAAAAATATGGGGGACCCCTACACCTATTGTCCCACGTATTTTTGGAACCTGGACCGGTCTAAGAGCCCGGTGCTGGTTGTCTAAATACGGGGAACCCCTGTCCAATTTTTCCCCCAGTATTTAAATAACCAGGACCGGCTCAAAGAGCCCGAGGCTGGTTATACTAAGGAGGGGGGACCTCACGCATTTTTTTTAACCCATTCAGACCCTTCTCCTTTAAGTTAATGGAAGCCCTGGACAACAAAATTGCATTCATGTCCTCCTCCCTCACCCTTCCCAGTCCCAAACACTCATTTTTTTTTTCTTTAAAAATTTATAATATATAACGAGAACAATGAGCAGGCAGGCAGCGGGCATTGGCGGCATCGGACTGAGATAGAAATTAGTGGTGGAGGGCTGGGTCAGTTGATTGTGGGCGAGTTTGTAAGCCATTGGCGGTGGCAGCGGGTATCGGCTCAGAGGCAGTAGCGGGCATTGGCTAAGGGTCATCGGCAGGATTCGGCGGACATTATGGCTGTAGTGCCTCACTAGCCACTGACCTCACCGCACGCCACTGTGGGACAGATGTAACATGCAGAGAGATGTAGATTTGGGAGGGGGAATGTCCTAGCATAACTGTTAATTGCAGTGTAATACTGTAATTCAGCTGTGCAGCATTTGTGGCTAAATGTCAAAGAAGCCAGTATTTACCCTGCATGCAAAACAATAAATGTATTTGAACATACCTCCCAACTATCCCAATTTTTGCAGGACAGTCACTTTTTTGGGGAATGTCCAGCTAACCCAAACAACCCCCCCCCCCTTCCCATGGGAAATGGGTGGGGGGTGGAAGGCTCCCTGTAGCTTGTTGCTCTGCAAATATGCACATTGTGGGTAATTCAGACCTGATCGCTAGGGTGTGTTTTTTGCATCCCTGTAATCAGGTAGTTGTCGCCTACAGCGGAAGGGAAAATTTGCTGTGCAGGTGTGTGATCACATGTGCACAAGAGCTGCACAGCTCAGCACTTACTCAGCCATTGAGGTGACGTCACAAATCCTCCCACAAAACGCCGGGTCCCTCCAGTGTTTTTCCGGACACTCCCTAGAAACATTCAGTTGCCACCCACACAAACACCCTCTTCTTGTCAATCTTCTTGTGATCTCCGGACCATCGCACTTACGCATTGTGGCGCATACGCATGTGCAGTGCAAACCAGATTGCCCGCTGGGTGAAAATAAATTGAAGCGATCTGGTCTGAATAAGCCTCAATCTCTATTCACGGGAGACAGAGGGGCTGGGGCATGGCCAGCAGCTCACAGAGCACCTATAATGACAAAAATGGGAGACATGGCTCATGATCGCGATATACCTGCGAAGGTACGCCCTCTACTGATTGACAGGCAGAGGCATTCGCATTTTCTGC
Organism: Pseudophryne corroboree; assembly: GCF_028390025.1. Taxonomy (NCBI): domain Eukaryota; kingdom Metazoa; phylum Chordata; class Amphibia; order Anura; family Myobatrachidae; genus Pseudophryne; species Pseudophryne corroboree. The sequence continues at coordinate 405,522 of NW_026968006.1, read as the reverse complement.
GGGGCACCCGGAGAAAATGTAGGCACACGCACAGGATGGACCCTGCGTATATGCCCCCATCCTCTTCATAGTTTTTGCGGTTGGAACGCGTATTACGATCCAAACTGAATTAGGCCCTATATGTCTTATATACACGAGCAGTGTGAAAACATCAATCGATGGGGGTAATTCCAAGTTGATCGCAGCAGGAATTTTGTTAGCAGTTGGGCAAAACCATGTGTACTGCAGGGGAGGCAGATATAACATGTGCAGAAAGAGTTAGATTTGGGTGAGTTATTTTGTTTCTGTGCAGGGTAAATACTGACTGCTTTATTTTTACACTGCAAATTAGATTGCAGATTGAACACACCACACCCAAATCTAACTCTCTCTGCACATGTTAAATCTGCCTTCCCTGCAGTGCAGATAGGTGGTCATTCCGAGTTGTTCGCTCGGTAATTTTCTTCGCATCGCAGCGATTTTCCGCTTAATGCGCATGCGCAATGTTCACACTGCGACTGCGCCAAGTAAATTTGCTATGCAGTTAGGAATATTACTCACGGTTTTTTCATCGTTCTGGTGATCGTAATGTGATTGACAGGAAGTGGGTGTTTCTGGGCGGAAACAGGCCGTTTTAGGGGCGTGTGGGAAAAAATGCTACCGTTTCTGGGAAAAACGCGGGAGTGGCTGGAGAAACGGAGGAGTGTCTGGGCGAACGCTGGGTGTGTTTGTGACGTCAAACCAGGAACGACAAGCACTGAACTGATCGCACTGGCAGAGTAAGTCTCGAGCTTCTCAGAAACTGCACAGAGATGTCTTATCGCAATATTGCAAATCTTTCGTTCGCAATTTTAAGATGCTAAGATTCACTCCCAGTAGGCGGCAGCTTAGCGTGTGCAATGCTGCTAAAAGCAGCTTGCGAGCGAACAACTCGGAATGAGGGCCATGGGGGGTAATTCTGAGTTGATCGCAGCAGGATTTTTGTTAGCAGTTGGGCAAAACCATGTGCACTGCATTTACGAACAGATGATTTTTTATATAAATTTTAAAATGTTAGTAAATGTGTTTTTTTTTCAACCTGGAAGCCCAACATCGATTAAGATCGATCTTAAATAGACCCCTGGGTTTTAAGCATAACCATGGTTGAGTCCAATGGTTAATTCACATTGACCGAAGTTCTAATTAAGTCACCTGTGCTCAAGCATGATATCCTTAAAATCTGGATTGCAATGACAGCATTTTGGAACTATGCCTAAGGGTTTAATTTTTACATTTATCCACTGACAATAAATCTACCTACAATATCCCTGTAACTTGTTATGATTACAGTATTTCACTAAATAATTTAATTTGCTGAACCTTCTGTAAAAAGAAATATTAAGCTGCTGTAATTCCCAGATGCAGCAAATTTGTTAGCTAGTGGGCAAAACCATGTGCACTGCAGGGTTGGGGGGGGGGCAGATATAACATTTGCAGAGAGATTTAGGTGGGTTATATTGTTTGTGTGCAGAGTAAATACTGGCTGTTTTGTTTTTACACTGCAATTTAGATTTCAGTTTGAACACACCGCACCAAAATCTAACTCTCTCTGCACATATTATACACCCCCCCCCCCCCTGCAGTGTACATGGTTTTAGCTAATAAATTTGCTGCTGTGATCAGATCTGAGTTAAGCCCTATGTATTTGGCACTGGCAAAGGGTTAGAGGCCTTGCTGTAGAGCTCACACCTTTCTTATCATGCATTGTAATATTTCCTATGTCCTGATGTTGTGCTCTCTGCTCCATCCAAGTAAACAGCAATGTAGCATGGCTATCAAAGAGCGTGAAGATTGCAGATTTCCTGGGATTAATGCTAAGGAATGCTATTCCAGAGGCTGCTGCTTTAATTCAAGTGTCACTGGGGTTAAATGGTGTTTTTACCTTAAAAACACAGGTAGAGTATATAGTACAGTGGTAAAGTGGGAGCATGTAGTGCTATTGATTACAGATTTGATGGAGCTTAAACATGGATAAGGTCCATGGCTCTAAGAGTTTATCTTGTGTATCCTTTATTCTTAGTCATGGTCAGATAAGATTAGAAAATACCATTTAAGTGGAAATTTCCTGTTAGCTGTTTTTCAGTTTGCTCAACTGTCTGATTAACTGGTCCTAAAAAAGGACCAAAGGAGCTAAATTGCCCTGTGATCTAGCTAAATTGCCCCAGTTAAAAAAAAAAAAAAAACTAAGCTGCTGTAATTCCTGGATGTTTCCTTACTGCATCAACAGGAAGTGACAAGAAACAATGTAATGTGGAACCGTACAGCAGAAGGGATTGCGGCTACCCCACAATAAGTGCAGCGGAATGTAAGAAGAGGAATTGTTGCTTTGACTGCAGCATTCCCGGGGTTAACTGGTGTTTCTTCAAGTCACAAGGTATGGAGCTGCTGTATAGTTACTCGCAAGTCAGTAGTTGTATGATGCTCACACCTGTTAAACTGGATACACACAGAATGCCCTACACAGGGGGTGAAATGAGCGCCCCCCCCCCCACCCCCCGTACGCTCAGCACACATCACGCTGTGCTGAGCGGGGGCAGAGATGTGTGCTGAGCAGTTCGCTCAGCACACATCTCTCCCCAAAATCGGGCCGTGAATACGGACCTTTAAACTGGATCCACACTTAGATTAGCTGTCCATTTTTTTTTTCTAGTTGAAACAAAATTATGCTAATATGTGGCAGCAAATGACAATTGACCATTTGCTCACAAACACTGGAAAACATCCAAAAATGGTCATTTAGATAAATTGGTTAAATCCATTTCATTTAGCTAATTTATCCAAACTACCTTTATTGTATCTTTGTGGGTGAATGATGTGTGGGTCAGTGTTGAGGGTGGTGGAGGAGATGGGTAATAGGCACAGCAGGGTGTGGACAGTCAAATAGTGTGCTTAGAGGTTCAGAGTCATTGTATGAGACTCTGGCAACAGTGACTTGATGAGTCTGGTGTCCATAGGGTGGGACGCATTAACCTTTTTATGCTATTGAAATAGTTCTCCTCCTGACCGACGCAGTTCCTTGCTCCGAGGTTGGTGTATTGTCCTGTTGCAGCGCCTCTCCACTGTGGTCACAGTGAGCTGTGTGGTGTTGCTGGCGCATGCCAATCTCCCCCCAACCTCCCTCTTGCATTTCAGACCTACGTACGCATGATGGGATCTTGTATGATATGCGCGTGTGCTGTAGAGATGAAAGTGGGGGTGAGGAGGCAGATCGTGAGATGGGGAAACTTTGTGGACTGTTAGCGAAGGGGAGCACTGGGCAATCTGAGTTGCAAAGAGGGCAGCAGAAGAGGTTATTGCATGTGCACTGGTGACAGGTCCATCCTTGGTGGCCAGCCTCAGTGGTAAAGGGGTACATGAGCTAGTGTCCCTTGGCCAGCCATGTACCATGGCCACCTCCCTACCTCCTATATATTCTCCCTGATCTGTCACTTTGTTACGGTCTGCTGCTGGCACTGGTGTATCGTCCTGCAGATGCCGTCTCCGCCCATTGCTGTGACTTCCCCCAGAGTTAGCCACACAGAGTGACAGATCTGGGAAAATATATAGGAGATCTTTACTTTCACTTGCAGCCTACCTTATTTTTTGCAGCCTAGCATGCTCCTGACCCCTTCTCTCACTAATACTTATACAACATTCATGAACTCATCTTAAGGTTTCTTTATTATTCAGTCACACTGTCTTGGATCCAAACCATTTCCTGTGGCATTGCAGTCAAACAATTGAGCTATTTACCCTTGCATAGAAAGGTATAATCTAAGCTAGAGAATTCTATTTGGAGCTCACCTTGTACTTTGTGAAGAAATAATCAGCTTTGTGGCTGAGCAGATATATGGAGTGTGTGGCTGCACACTGCATTGATCTGCTGAGTTGCAATGCTAATAATTTTTTTTTTGCAAAGTACCAATAGCTTCATTGTGAAGGTGGAAAGAAGGGTGTTACGGCATGGAATGTACAAACTGCGAGACCCTGCTGGTAGCGCCTTTGTCTATTTAGTAGGAAGGGCACGTAACAGCCGGGGGGCAATGGAGGAAGCCCCTTTAGGGCTGGAGCCCGGCGGCAACTGACTCCGTTGTCTCTGGCAGTTCCGCCCCTGGACTAGAGGAATGGTCAAGAACATGGCAACATTTAATGCCAAAAAATGCAAAATCATACACGTCTCAAAAATGCAAAGGCTAACTATAATATTAAGGGCATTATAATGGCAAGAGGAAAGCTATCTAAGTATTACTATTTCAGGTGAGCAATGTAACAAAGCAATAGGAAAGGCAAGTCAGATGCTTGTTTGCATAGGTTAAAGAACCAGTAGCAGAAAAAAGTAATACAGGTTGAGTATCCCATATCCAAATATTCCGAAATACGGAATATTCCGAAATACGGACTTTTTTTAGTGAGACTGAGATAGTGAAACCTTTGTGTTTTGATGGCTCAGTGTACACAAACTTTGTTTAATACTCAAAGTTATTAAAAATATTGTATTAAATGAACTTCAGACTGTGTGTATAAGGTGTATATGAAACATAAATGAATTCTGTGAATGTACACACACTTTGTTTAATGCACAAAGTTATAAAAAATATTGGCTAAAATGACCTTCAGGCTGTGTGTATAAGGTGTATATGAAACATAAATGCCTTCTGTGCTTAGATTTAGGTCCCATCACCATAATATCTCGTTATGGTATGCAATTATTCCAAAATACAGAAAAATCCGATATCCAAAATTCCTCTGGTCCCAAGCATTTTGGATAAGGGATACTCAACCTGTAATGCCACTGTATAGGTCCTTGGTACAGCCACATTTAGAATCCTGTGTTCAGTTCCAGAAGCCATATCTCCAGAAGGCTGTAAATACATTAGGGCAACTAAAATTGTGCATGGCCTACATCACAAAACTTACCTGGAAATACTAAAAAATGTTGATGTGTATAGTTTGGAGAAGGGAAGAGGGAACATACAGTAATAGAAACATTTAAATATATAGGGAGGAATGTAATAGGGTGTGAGAATCAGAAAGTGAGAGATTTTGTGTTTTTTCCTGTTGTTTTTTGTTTTGTTTGTTTGATTGTTTGTTTTTAAAGTGGCAATCCTTTACATGGCAAAACCAGGTTGATATTTGCCATGTAAAGGATTGCCACCGTGGGCATGTGTAGAAGGGGCACTGCTACTGTTGGCATTATGTGTGTAAGCTGCACTGATATGGTGGTTATGTGTATAAAGGGCACTGCGACTGTGGGTATTATTATTATTATTATTACATGCGGTGTAATGACAATAAGATAGTGCTACTGTGTGGCGTATTTTGATTTGGGGTGCTATTGTGTGGCCATGCCCCTTCCTTGTGATACCACACCTTCTTTTTTTAAGGAGCGCACTGTCCCTTTATTAAGTATTGGAGAGAGGGCCCAAATTAATAGTTTGCAGGGAGGCGCCAAACACCCTAGCACTGGCCCTTTGGTAGGGGACAGGATTTGCTTCTGCTTGTGCACATATGTTATGATTGCCATCCAACAGCACTGGTTTTGCCTATAACACTAACTATAAATATTTTGAATTGGTCCTGGACCACCAATCCAAGGCACCCCTGCAAGTGTCCTGAGGCACCCCAGGGTGCAGTTTGAGAACCACTGGTCTAGTGAGTACCCAGGATAATTATTGTAGCTGGTCTGCGGGTAACAGCTCTCAGATCCACTTCTAGAAAAAATGCAGCAATGTAATTTGAGTGACAAACTGCAGAGATGAACCCTTTCTGTGACTGCTGCACAGGGATCACACAAACTCTATTCATAGGGCTGACTTCACTTAGATGAGATGTTCTCACCCCGCAAAGAAGTGCGAGTATATACCGCACTTACGGTACCATTGGATTTACAGATATTTTCTTGCAATACACTATGGGGGTCATTCTGAGTTGATAGCTCGCTAGCAGTTTTTAGCAGCCATGCAAACGCATTGTCGCTGCCCACTGGAGAGTGTATATTCACTTTGGAGAAGTGCGAACACTTGAGCAGCAGAGCGCCTGCAAAATCGTTTCAAAATAAGACCAGCACTGTAGTTACACTTCGTGTGCGTTGATTCTAACAACCGAGGGACGGCTTTTGATGTCACACACCCATCCAGCGAATGCCCAGCCACGTCTGCATTTCTTCTGCCACGCCTGCATTTTTCCAAGCACTTCCTGAAAACGGTCAGTTGACACCCAGAAACGCCCTCTTTCTGTCAATCTCCTTGTGGCCTGTTCTGTGATTGGAATAATCGCTAGAACTAGTGCAAAACCACAATGGACTTTGTACCCGTACGATGCGCATGCATCTGTGCATTACGGAGCATGCGCATGCACAGATTAGCCATTTTTTTTCAACTGATTGCTACGCAGCGAACAACGGCAGCAAGCGATCAACTCGGAATGACCCCCTATATACATAGAAACATGGATTTTTACTGCAGGAATTATGGTTAGTTTAGGGGTATCGGTTAGGGTCAACAGAGGTGTAGCTAGGGGTCCAAGCGCCCCTGGCAAAGTAAGGGACTGGCGCCCCCCCTTTCGATAAAGCATTGCAGTCCATTGGCGGTTACCATGTTGGAGCCACAGCAACTGACCCCCTCCCCCACACGCTGCCCTACATCATCGGCTGGGATTCACTGTTGGTGTGAAGCCACTGGGAACATTCTGGTAGCATTAGCAGCAATCTGTGTCATAGATAGGGAAGGCAGAAGGTTAACTAGCTAATAGCAGTCTGTTGGCAGCAGAGGCTGGGCGGGGGGCTGAGAATGAGCCAACGCTGATCAGTGTCCAGTCTGCTCAGACAAAAATATTTTGTGATCAGGGCTGGTTCTAGACCAAAGGGGCCAATGGCAAAAATTTCCTTTGGCACCCCCCCCCCCCCCCCACACACACACACACACACACACACACACACACACACACACCAAAAAAGAACATATCCCAGTTTAACATAACGCTATGTGGTGCAAGGTGTGGAGCTGGTCACTTGTATCAGACCTCTGACATTTGCCTTTTCACCCATATTGCATACTTTTTCTTGCAGGTTGTGTCTTAATTCAAGAAGTGTTCTAAGTACTTCAGCTTAGTATCTTTACTGACCCCTCTTTACCCCACACTACATAACTGACCCCTCTATACCCTACACTACATCACTGACCTTTCTATAACCATCACTGCATTACTGACCCCTCTATACAGTACACTGACCTCTATATACCTGCTAGTACATCCCTGATGCCTATATTCCCTAAGCTAAATCCCTGACGCCTCTATTCCCTACGCTACATCCCTGACGCCTCTATTCCCTATGCTACATCCCTGACGCCTCTATACCCTACGCTACATCCCTGATGCCTCTATTCCCTACGCTACATTCCTAATGCCTCTATAACCTACGCTACATCCCTGACGCCTCTATACCCTACGCTACATCCCTGACGCCTCTATACAGTACAATGCATTACTGATCCCTCTAGACCATACATCCTCATTACATCAGAGAGATAGTGAAACACAGGAAAAAATAAGGATAAAGTGGACTACAGAAACTGATGCTCTAAACAAAGGAGAGAGAGAGAAAAGCACAAGGGAAAGTGGGCAATCGGAACACCATAGAGAGAGGAGAGATAGAAATGCCTGAAAAAGTAAAGGGGGTTGGGTATGGCATCCGGCGCTGGGTTATATAGCGCTGGGGGGTGTGCTGGCATACTCTCTCTCTGTCTCTCCAAAGGGCCTTGTGGGGAAACTGTCTTCAGAAAAAGCATTCCCTGTGTGTGTAGTGTGTCGGTACACGTGTGTCGACATGTCTGAGGAAGAAGGCTATATTAGAGAGGAGCGGGAGCAAATGAATGTGGTGTCTCCGCCGACAGCTGATTGGATGGATATGTGGAATGTTTTAAATGCTAGTGTAAACTCATTGCACAAAAGATTAGACAAGGCAGAAGCTTTGGGACAGTCAGGGTTTCAACCCATGCCTGATCCTATGTTGCAGGGACTGTCAGGGTCTCATAAGCGCCCACTATCCCAGATTGTTGACTCAGATACCGACACGGATTCTGACTCCAGTGTCGATTACGATGATGCAAAGTTACAGCCAAAATTGGCAAAATCCATTCGATTTATGATTATGGCAATAAAAGATGTTTTGCACATCACAGAGGAACCCCCTGTCGCTGACAAGAGGGTACATATGTACAAGGGAAAGAAGCCTGAGGTAACCTTTCCCCCCTCACACGAGCTGAACGAGTTATGTGAAAAAGCTTGGGAATCTCCAGATAAAAGACTGCAGATTTCCAAAAGGATTCTTATGGCGTATCCTTTCCCATCAACGGATAGGTTACGATGGGAATCCTCCCCTAGGGTGGACAAAGCATTAACACGCTTATCCAAGAAGGTAGCCCTCCCGTCCCAGGATACTGGACTAACCCCCCCCCCCCCCTCCTAGTGCCTTCCCTAACACCCGCTCCCCCGGTCCTAACCCTCCCTCCAATACTCGCCTTCGGGATGTTGGCTGTCTGTGTGCCGGCACCAGTCTCCCAAGTGGTGTCAGGATTCCAACATCGGTCAAATGACCGCCGGTATACCGTCTGCCGGGATGGTAAATGTATCCTGAGGACAGGTAGTGAGTGTGGAGGGATAGGTGGTTCAGTAAAATGTAACAGCTCAAACTGCGATCATTCACTGATAAATTGATTTATAGCTCTCCCTTTTTAACCATTGCTGTCATAAAAGCAATGTTTTTTAAACTTTTAAATAAAGCTTGTTAGCATCCCCAGCACACTGTATATGCTGGGAGATGTAGTTCTCAATATGAAAACATTTAATTACTGTATGAACTCTAATTCCCCAACTGAAACCTCTCACAAACACACACTCCTAAATCTAGTACACACACACACACACATTTCCCCAGTACTGACAACTCTCATCACTTCCACACACTGACAACTCCCTCCTGCTCCTCTCCCCACTGACACTGACAGCTCCCTCACAGTCACACACATCCTCCACCCCCCCCCCCCCCCCACACACACACACACACACACTGATAGCACACATGCACAAATCCCCCCCTCCTCGACACTAACTGTCACGGACTGCTTGGGCAGCAGGGGGCAGGCTCTGACTTGAAGTGCTGAAATTCAACAGCTCTCTCGAACTTGCAAGGCATGGCTGTGCAGCTGTCTCCAGCCATCTCCTTGCCCACTGTGTAATTTGTGGCGTTCTCTGATGTTCCCCGCTCTGCCTCTACAACCGGCACATAATGTACAGCAGTGGTGACTCCTGAGTATGGGCCTGGAGAACTCCGCCTACCGGGGGGTAGGGATTAATAATTTCAAAGGGGCAGAGCTAGGAGTGAAGCAGTGGACAGCAGTTGAGGGGCGTTTCAAACTGTAACAGGGTTGGGACAATTTCAGTATCCTTCCCTCACCGTCTAATTGGTCAGTCCCACGCTGATTGCCATAGCGCCCTTTCGAGACTGCAGAACTCTATCCCTTAGCCACGGTTGGCACAGCTGGATGGTGCCCCTGGCAAGTGCCATCCTGGCCAAGGGGTAGATACGCCCCTGAGGGTCAGGGCCAGAAACAGAAATCTCGGGGCCCAGTACACTGATATCTCTGGGGCCCCCTCAACCCCCCCTTAACTTGGCAGAGGGATCTTTAAAAAAAAATGGAGCCTTTGACACGGACCGTCAGTGAGGCCGGCAGGTGGTTTTCATACTGGGCTATCCAGCTCTTCGGTGGCGGTGGCAGGGACATTCAGAAAAGGGCCAGCACAGCAACATGCATAATAATGGCAATACAGTATGGACCACAGGGACTGGACAAAGTGATGGGGTAAAAGGAGGGGGGAGGGTTTAGTTGGCCTGTTAATTGTTTTCCTGCTTAAATTGAGCAGTTGGTGGATACACTTTAAAAAGCAATATTGGCACTGTGGCCCCATTATTTCTGTTCTTAATACTTGGAGCCCTGAACAAGTGTCCCCTTTGTCCCCCCTGTCACCGGGCCTGTTCAGGCGTTACCTATGGAGAAGCTGCGACATGACATCCTAGGACACGATACTGCACCATGCATCACCATTATATTTCAGTGTGCCTTGTCAATATTTAAATCTTGTTCTGTGTGACGTGAGTTGTAAATGGTTGAAAATCTCTGTGCTACAGTATCGTCACCATGTAGTTATAACAACACAGCAAAACCACCAAAAGACGTGTTTTGGTAGAGGGACTGCTAGAGGGGCCCATTGGGGCCCCCAGTTTGCTACCCCACCCCAGTATACCTGTGCTGTAGCCAGTGGAAGGGGCACTATCTTCCCGGTGATCTCTTCGGGAAGATGGTGCCGCACATAGAAAGCAAAGACTCTGGCTGCACTCTCCTGCCCTCGCTCTAAGCAAGGTGATCGGGCCACAAAAGGACCCCTGTCGGACCCCTGCCGGACCCCGGCCTGTGGGCCACAAAAGGATGCATTGGGGGCGGCATGCGGCCCATGGGTTTGACACCCCTGCCCTAGAGTATCAAAATTTGTTTCACGGCACCCCTAGGCCAAAGTTTTTCTTATTGAGAAATTCAGAAAAAAATATAAAATTAAGTAAATTGTGTTTATAGCATGTCATCCTCAGGTTCAGTTATGTTGTGAGGGAATGGTTTTGCCAATTTAATAAAGTATAAATAATTTTAATTGGTCCTGGACCACCAAACTATGCTACCAGTGCAAGAACCCCAGTTTGGAAACTACTGCCATAAAATAAACCTTTTTTGTTTTTTTTAAACTACATGTAATACACCTTAGAGCTCAGTTCCTAAAAGGTTTTAAACCCTTGCATACAGTAAACTACACATATTTAAAAATCCTACACCGGGCACAAGTGCTCACGGGCCAATTTCATGGCAGTCTCGGATAGGAGGGCATTGTGGATTCACCAAGGGAATGCTGATGCTGACTCCAAGAAGAAAGGGAGTCTCTTCCCTATGAAGGTGAAGCCTTGTTTGGCGACGGCCTAGTTAATTTGATCTCGGCAGCTCCCGCAGGTAAGTCGTCCTTCTTGCCCTATGTTCCCTCTCAACGGATGAAGACGCATCATTATCTGACGCAGTCATTTCGGCCCAATAGATATGCAAGAAGTTAAGATTCCCCTTTCTTTGCAGGTAGAGGAAGGAAAAGAGGGAAGAGGTCTGTAGCCTCTTCAAGATCGCAGGAGCAGAGATCGTCCTCTGCTTCTGCCAAATCCACTGCATGACGCTGGGGCTCTCTTGCAGGAGCCCGCACCAGTGGGGGGCACGTCTAAAACTCTTCAGTCAGTTCTGGATTCATTCGGACCTGGACTCGTGGGTTTTACAAATAGTGTCCCAAGGGTACAAACTGGGGTTTCAAGACGTTCCCCCTCACCGATTGTTCAAATCAGCCTTAGTCAGCAGGGAGAAGGTTTTTATTCAAGCCTCTTCGTGGTCCCGAAGCCGGACGGCTCAGTCAGACCAATCTTAAATCTGAAATCCCTTAATTTCTACCTAAAGAAATTCAATTTCAAGATGGAATCTCTCAGGGTAGTGATCTCCAGTCCGGGGGATAAAGGAGATTTCATGGTTTTGGTAGACATAAAGGATGCCTACTTATATGTTCCCATTTAGCCACTGCATCAAGCTACCTGAGGTTTGCAATTCAGGATTGTCATTACCAATTTCAGACGTTGCCGTTTGGTCTGTCCACGGCTCCGAGGATTTTCACCAGGGTGATGGCGGAAATGATGGTTCTCCTTCGCAAGCAAGGAGTCACAATTATCCCGTACTTGGATGATCTCCTGATAAAGGCGAGATCCAGGGACCAGTTGGTGCAAAACATCTACTCTCCCTGACAGTTCTTCAACAACATGGTTGACTCCTAAACTTGCCAAAATCGCAGTTGGTCCCAATGACGCGGTTGTTGTTTTTGGGAGTGATACTGGACACAGAAGAGGTTTTCTTCTAGTGGAAAGGCTCTGAAGATCCAGAGTCTGGTCAAACAAATTCTGAAACCAGCAAGAGTGTTAATCCATCAATGCATTCAGTTGCTGGGGAAGATGGTTGCGGCCTACGAGGCCATTCAGTTTGGCAGGTTCCATGCCAGAGTGTTCCAGTGGGACCTGTTGGACAAGTGGTCCGGATCCCACCTACACATGCACCGGAGGATAATCCTGTCTTCCAAGACCAGAATCTCACTCCATTGCTGGCTGCACAGTTCTCACCAGCTAGAGGGGCGATGGTTCGGGATCCAGGACGGGATCCTAGGGACCACGGATGCAACCCTCCGAGGCTGGAGAGCAGTCACACAGGGGGAAAACATCCAAGGAAGATGGTCAAGTCTTCCTTGGATGTTTTCATCTCCACATAATTGTTCTGGAGTTAAGGGCCATTTAATAACTGCAGACACAGTACGCACTGGGACGGGTGCCCAGCATCCTCTACGGACTAAGAGAAAAGGATTTACCGGTAGGTATTAAAATCCTATTTTCTCTAACGTCCTAGAGGATGCTGTGGACTCCGTAAGGACCATGGGGATAGACGGGCTCCGCAGGAGACATGGGCACTTTAAGAAAGACTTTAGTTCTGGGTGTGCACTGGCTCCTCCCTCTATGCCCCTCCTCCAGAACTCAGTTTGATACTGTACCCAGTGGAGACTGGGTGCTTTTCAGGAGCTCTCCTGAGCTTTCTGACAGAAAGTATTTTGTTAGGTTTTTAATTTTCAGGGAGCACTGCTGGCAACAGACTCCCTCATCGAGGGACTGAGGGGAGAGAAGCAGCCCTACTCTCTGAGTTGCAAGGTCCTGCTTCTTAGGCTACTGGACACCATTAGCTCCAGTGGGATTGGTACGCAGGATCTCACCCTCGCCGTCCGTCCCAGAGCCGCGCCGCCGTCCCCCTCGCAGAGCCGGAAGATAGAAGCCGGGTGAGTATGAGAAGAAAAGAAGACTTCAGAGGCGGCAGAAGACTTCATGATCTTCACTGAGGTAACGCACAGCACTGCAGCTGTGCGCCTTTGCTCCCATACACCTCACATACTCCGGTCACTGTAAGGGTGCAGGGCGCAGGGGGGGCGCCCCGGGCAGCAATATAAACCTCTTTCGCAAAAATATAACATATATACAGCTGGGCACTTTATATATGTATAAGCCCCCACCAATTTTACAGTTTAAGCGGGACAGAATCCCGCCTCCGAGGGGGCGGGGCTTCTCCCTCAGCACTCACCAGCGCCATTTTTTCTCCACAGCACCGCTGAGAGGAAGCTCCCCGGACTCTACCCTGCTTATACCACGTTAGACAAGAGGGTTGAAAAGAGGGGTGGGGGGGCACATAATTCGCAAATTACATACAGCAGCACTACTGGGCAAACATTAAGTTACTGTTTTATTCCTGGGTTATATAGCGCTGGGGGGTGTGCTGGCATACTCTCTCTCTGTCTCTCCAAAGGGCCTTGTGGGGAAACTGTCTTCAGAAAAAGCATTCCCTGTGTGTGTAGTGTGTCGGTACACGTGTGTCGACATGTCTGAGGAAGAAGGCTATATTAGAGAGGAGCGGGAGCAAATGAATGTGGTGTCTCCGCCGACAGCTGATTGGATGGATATGTGGAATGTTTTAAATGCTAGTGTAAACTCATTGCACAAAAGATTAGACAAGGCAGAAGCTTTGGGACAGTCAGGGTTTCAACCCATGCCTGATCCTATGTTGCAGGGACTGTCAGGGTCTCATAAGCGCCCACTATCCCAGATTGTTGACACAGATACCGACACGGATTCTGACTCCAGTGTCGATTACGATGATGCAAAGTTACAGCCAAAATTGGCAAAATCCATTCGATTTATGATTATGGCAATAAAAGATGTTTTGCACATCACAGAGGAACCCCCTGTCGCTGACAAGAGGGTACATATGTACAAGGGAAAGAAGCCTGAGGTAACCTTTCCCCCCTCACACGAGCTGAACGAGTTATGTGAAAAAGCTTGGGAATCTCCAGATAAAAGACTGCAGATTTCCAAAAGGATTCTTATGGCGTATCCTTTCCCATCAACGGATAGGTTACGATGGGAATCCTCCCCTAGGGTGGACAAAGCATTAACACGCTTATCCAAGAAGGTAGCCCTCCCGTCCCAGGATACTGGACTAACCCCCCCCCCCCTCCTAGTGCCTTCCCTAACACCCGCTCCCCCGGTCCTAACCCTCCCTCCAATACTCGCCTTCGGGATGTTGGCTGTCTGTGTGCCGGCACCAGTCTCCCAAGTGGTGTCAGGATTCCAACATCGGTCAAATGACCGCCGGTATACCGTCTGCCGGGATGGTAAATGTATCCTGAGGACAGGTAGTGAGTGTGGAGGGATAGGTGGTTCAGTAAAATGTAACAGCTCAAACTGCGATCATTCACTGATAAATTGATTTATAGCTCTCCCTTTTTAACCATTGCAGTCATAAAAGCAATGTTTTTTAAACTTTTAAATAAAGCTTGTTAGCATCCCCAGCACACTGTATATGCTGGGAGATGTAGTTCTCAATATGAAAACATTTAATTACTGTATGAACTCTAATTCCCCAACTGAAACCTCTCACAAACACACACTCCTAAATCTAGTACACACACACACACATTTCCCCAGTACTGACAACTCTCATCACTTCCACACACTAACAACTCCCTCCTGCTCCTCTCCCCACTGACACTGACAGCTCCCTCACAGTCACACACATCCTCCACCCCCCCACCCCCCCACACACACACTGATAGCACACATGCACAAATCCCCCCCTCCTCGACACTAACTGTCACGGACTGCTTGGGCAGCAGGGGGCAGGCTCTGACTTGAAGTGCTGAAATTCAACAGCTCTCTCGAACTTGCAAGGCATGGCTGTGCAGCTGTCTCCAGCCATCTCCTTGCCCACTGTGTAATTTGTGGCGTTCTCTGATGTTCGCCGCTCTGCCTCTACAACCGGCACATAATGTACAGCAGTGGTGACTCCTGAGTATGGGCCTGGAGAACTCCGCCTACCGGGGGGTAGGGATTAATAATTTCAAAGGGGCAGAGCTAGGAGTGAAGCAGTGGACAGCAGTTGAGGGGCGTTTCAAACTGTAACAGGGTTGGGACAATTTCAGTATCCTTCCCTCACCGTCTAATTGGTCAGTCCCACGCTGATTGCCATAGCGCCCTTTCGAGACTGCAGAACTCTATCCCTTAGCCACGGTTGGCACAGCTGGATGGTGCCCCTGGCAAGTGCCATCCTGGCCAAGGGGTAGATACGCCCCTGAGGGTCAGGGCTAGCAACAGAAATCTCGGGGCCCAGTACACTGATATCTCTGGGGCCCCCTTACCCCCCCCTTAACTTGGCAGAGGGATCTTTAAAAAAAATGGAGCCTTTGACTCGGACCGTCAGTGAGGCCGGCAGGTGGTTTTCATACTGGGCTATCCAGCTCTTCGGTGGCGGTGGCAGGGACATTCAGAAAAGGGCCAGCAGAGCAAAATGCATAATAATGGCAATACAGTATGGACCACAGGGACTGGACAAAGTGATGGGGTAAAAGGAGGGGGGAGGGTTTAGTTGGCCTGTTAATTGTTTTCCTGCTTAAATTGAGCAGTTGGTGGATACACTTTAAAAAGCAATATTGGCACTGTGGCCCCATTATTTCTGTTCTTAATACTTGGAGCCCTGAACAAGTGTCCCCTTTGTCCCCCCTGTCACCGGGCCTGTTCAGGCGTTACCTATGGAGAAGCTGCGACATGACATCCTAGGACACGATACTGCACCATGCATCACCATTATATTTCAGTGTGCCTTGTCAATATTTAAATCTTGTTCTGTGTGACGTGAGTTGTAAATGGTTGAAAATCTCTGTGCTACAGTATCGTCACCATGTAGTTATAACAACACCGCAAAACCACCAAAAGACGTGTTTTGGTAGAGGGACTGCTGGAGGGGCCCATTGGGGCCCCCAGTTTGCTACCCCACCCCAGTATACCTGTGCTGTAGCCAGTGGAAGGGGCACTATCTTCCCGGTGATCTCTTCGGGAAGATGGTGCCGCACATAGAAAGCAAAGACTCTGGCTGCACTCTCCTGCCCTCGCTCTAAGCAAGGTGATCGGGCCACAAAAGGACCCCTGTCGGACCTCGGCCTGTGGGCCACAAAAGGATGCATTGGGGGCGGCATGCGGCCCATGGGTTTGACACCCCTGCCATAGAGTATCAAAATTTGTTTCACGACACCCCTAGGCCAAAGTTTTTTTTATTGAGAAATTCAGAAAAAAATATAAAATTAAGTAAATTGTGTTTATAGCATGTCATCCTCAGGTTCAGTTATGTTGTGAGGGAATGGTTTTGCCAATTTATTAAAGTATAAATAATTTTAATTGGTCCTGGACCACCAAACTATGCTACCAGTGCAAGAACCCCAGTTTGGAAACTACTGCCTTAAAATAAACCTTTTTTGTTTTTTTTAAACTACATGTAATACACCTTAGATCTCAGTTCCTAAAAGGTTTTAAACCCTTGCATACAGTAAACTACACATATTTAAAAATCCTACACCGGGCACAAGTGCTCACGGGCCAATTTCATGGCAGTCTCGGATAGGAGGGCATTGTGGATTCACCAAGGGAATGCTGATGCTGACTCCAAGAAGAAAGGGAGTCTCTTCCCTATGAAGGTGAAGCCTTGTTTGGCGACGGCCTAGTTAATTTGATCTCGGCAGCTCCCGCAGGTAAGTCGTCCTTCTTGCCCTATGTTCCCTCTCAACGGATGAAGACGCATCATTATCTGACGCAGTCATTTCGGCCCAATAGATAGATATGCAAGAAGTTAAGATTCCCCTTTCTTTGCAGGTAGAGGAAGGAAAAGAGGGAAGAGGTCTGTAGCCTCTTCAAGATCGCAGGAGCAGAGATCGTCCTCTGCTTCTGCCAAATCCACTGCATGACGCTGGGGCTCTCTTGCAGGAGCCCGCACCAGTGGGGGGCACGTCTAAAACTCTTCAGTCAGTTCTGGATTCATTCGGACCTGGACTCGTGGGTTTTACAAATAGTGTCCCAAGGGTACAAACTGGGGTTTCAAGACGTTCCCCCTCACCGATTGTTCAAATCAGCCTTAGTCAGCAGGGAGAAGGTTTTTATTCAAGCCTCTTCGTGGTCCCGAAGCCGGACGGCTCAGTCAGACCAATCTTAAATCTGAAATCCCTTAATTTCTACCTAAAGAAATTCAATTTCAAGATGGAATCTCTCAGGGTAGTGATCTCCAGTCCGGGGGATAAAGGAGATTTCATGGTTTTGGTAGACATAAAGGATGCCTACTTATATGTTCCCATTTAGCCACTGCATCAAGCTACCTGAGGTTTGCAATTCAGGATTGTCATTACCAATTTCAGACGTTGCCGTTTGGTCTGTCCACGGCTCCGAGGATTTTCACCAGGGTGATGGCGGAAATGATGGTCCTCCTTCGCAAGCAAGGAGTCACAATTATCCCGTACTTGGATGATCTCCTGATAAAGGCGAGATCCAGGGACCAGTTGGTGCAAAACATCTACTCTCCCTGACAGTTCTTCAACAACATGGTTGGCTCCTAAACTTGCCAAAATCGCAGTTGGTCCCAATGACGCGGTTGTTGTTTTTGGGAGTGATACTGGACACAGAAGAGGTTTTCTTCTAGTGGAAAGGCTCTGGAGATCCAGAGTCTGGTCAAACAAATTCTGAAACCAGCAAGAGTGTTAATCCATCAATGCATTCAGTTGCTGGGGAAGATGGTTGCGGCCTACGAGGCCATTCAGTTTGGCAGGTTCCATGCCAGAGTGTTCCAGTGGGACCTGTTGGACAAGTGGTCCGGATCCCACCTACACATGCACCGGAGGATAATCCTGTCTTCCAAGATCAGAATCTCACTCCATTGGTGGCTGCACAGTTCTCACCACCTAGAGGGGCGATGGTTCGGGATCCAGGAGGGGATCCTAGGGACCACGGATGCAACCCTCCGAGGCTGGAGAGCAGTCACACAGGGGGAAAACATCCAAGGAAGATGGTCAAGTCTTCCTTGGATGTTTTCATCTCCACATAAATGTTCTGGTGTTAAGGGCCATTTAATAACTGCAGACACAGTGCGCACTGGGACGGGTGCCCAGCATCCTCTACGGACTAAGAGAAAAGGATTTACCGGTAGGTATTAAAATCCTATTTTCTCTAACGTCCTAGAGGATGCTGGGGACTCCGTAAGGACCATGGGGATAGACGGGCTCCGCAGGAGACATGGGCACTTTAAGAAAGACTTTAGTTCTGGGTGTGCACTGGCTCCTCCCTCTATGCCCCTCCTCCAGACCTCAGTTTGATACTGTACCCAGTGGAGACTGGGTGCTTTTCAGGAGCTCTCCTGAGCTTTCTGACAGAAAGTATTTTGTTAGGTTTTTAATTTTCAGGGAGCACTGCTGGCAACAGACTCCCTCATCGAGGGACTGAGGGGAGAGAAGCAGCCCTACTCTCTGAGTTGCAAGGTCCTGCTTCTTAGGCTACTGGACACCATTAGCTCCAGTGGGATTGGTACGCAGGATCTCACCCTCGCCGTCCGTCCCAGAGCCGCGCCGCCGTCCCCCTCGCAGAGCCGGAAGATAGAAGCCGGGTGAGTATGAGAAGAAAAGAAGACTTCAGAGGCGGCAGAATACTTCATGATCTTCACTGAGGTAACGCACAGCACTGCAGCTGTGCGCCTTTGCTCCCATACACCTCACATACTCCGGTCACTGTAAGGGTGCAGGGCGCAGGGGGGGCGCCCTGGGCAGCAATATAAACCTCTTTCGCAAAAATATAACATATATACAGCTGGGCACTTTATATATGTATAAGCCCCCACCAATTTTACAGTTTAAGCGGGACAGAAGCCCGCCTCCGAGGGGGCGGGGCTTCTCCCTCAGCGCTCACCAGCGCCATTTTTTCTCCACAGCACCGCTGAGAGGAAGCTCCCCGGACTCTACCCTGCTTATACCACGTTAGACAAGAGGGTTGAAAAGAGGGGGGGGGCACATAATTCGCAAATTACATACAGCAGCACTACTGGGCAAACATTAAGTTACTGTTTTATTCCTGGGTTATATAGCGCTGGGGGGTGTGCTGGCATACTCTCTCTTTGTCTCTCCAAAGGGCCTTGTGGGGAAACTGTCTTCAGAAAAAGCATTCCCTGTGTGTGTAGTGTGTCGGTACACGTGTGTCGACATGTCTGAGGAAGAAGGCTATATTAGAGAGGAGCGGGAGCAATTGAATGTGGTGTCTCCGCCGACAGCTGATTGGATGGATATGTGGAATGTTTTAAATGCTAGTGTAAACTCATTGCACAAAAGATTAGACAAGGCAGAAGCTTTGGGACAGTCAGGGTTTAAACCCATGCCTGATCCTATGTTGCAGGGACTGTCAGGGTCTCATAAGCGCCCACTATCCCAGATTGTTGACACAGATACCGACACGGATTCTGACTCCAGTGTCGATTACGATGATGCAAAGTTACAGCCAAAATTGGCAAAATCCATTCGATTTATGATTATGGCAATAAAAGATGTTTTGCACATCACAGAGGAACCCCCTGTCGCTGACAAGAGGGTACATATGTACAAGGGTAAGAAGCCTGAGGTAACCTTTCCCCCCTCACACGAGCTGAACGAGTTATGTGAAAAAGCTTGTGAATCTCCAGATAAAAGACTGCAGATTTCCAAAAGGATTCTTATGGCGTATCCTTTCCCATCAACGGATAGGTTACGATGGGAATCCTCCCCTAGGGTGGACAAAGCATTAACACGCTTATCCAAGAAGGTAGCCCTCCCGTCCCAGGATACGGCTACCCTCAAAGAGTGTGCTGACCGCAAACAGGAGATTACCCTGAAGTCCATTTATACACATTCAGGTACCTTACTCAGACCGGCAATTGCGTCGGCCTGGGTGTGTAGTGCTGTAGCGGCATGGACAAATACCTTATCTGAGGGGATGGATAGCCTAGACAAGGATACTATTTTATTGACCCTGGGGCATATAAGAGATGCTGTCCTATATATGTGTGTATGCAAACTACAGGTGGTGCTGCAGGGCCCACACCCTTTTACTTGTCTTGTAGAGCAGCTCTGAAGCTGTTACAGTGCCCAGCTGCTGCAAGAAATCAGCTTGAATGCTTCAGGGGCTTGGGCATGGCCAACATGAGCCCCACACCGAAGGAGGGTGGGGGTGTTTAATGCAAACTTGGGGTTATCCAAGCGCCGCAAAAGGCCGCCATGCCCTGCATGCCCCTTTTCTCTTTTCCTATACAGATGAGGGTTCCAGCCAACTTTGGCCCACTGCTTGGATGACATCACCGTATGCAAATCCGTCTGCTGCAGACCTTCCCCCAGGAATGCTTGCAATAGTTGTTGCATATGGTTTAATGTCTGAGGGTGCTTCAGTATTAGGCAGCCTTCCGCCCTCCCATGTTCATCTGAAAAGATGTGGTCTCCCTGCAGTTGTTGTCCCCTGACGAGAGTTCCCTTGTGCTTCCTCAGTTAAATCTCCTTAACTTGACGGGGGTGTGCCCGAGCAGCCGCCCTCCCCAGCCCTATCCCAAAACATACTTATCTTGCATATGAGATCTCTTGATCATGAAGATAGTTCTCACAGGTTGAGGTTCATCCTGGCCCCGCTCCCCGCTGGAGATCGCTGATGGGGACAGCAGCGGGGCTTCAGCAGAAGGGTGAGTATGTGTGGCCAGAGACCTCCCTTCCCATGTGCAGGCCTGCAGAGTCTGCCGCGCAGGATGGGGCATGTGGCACTCTCCCTCCCAGGGGCTCTTCCAGATGTAGCTCCTCAGCAGTATTTTTCCCGGGCTGCGCGGCGCTCTCCCCGACTGGCATCCGCCCTGGAACACTGCCTTCCTCAACGCAACATCAGCAGGGGGCCCTGGCCTCATCACCATCCCAGGTCTTTCTCATGTATGTATCATGTATGTGTGTGTGATATATGTATGAATCATATATGTTTGTGATATATATATATATTCCATAGACAAAAAACCTTACGGTTTCACATGTCCCATTAAGGCTTCTTAGACATGATCGAAATTTCAGAAACCTGTTGTAACTCTTCCACTCAAACTCCAAAAAGCAATGAAATTCCGATCATTAAGGCTGACGCCTTAATGGACGTGTTCCTTGCGCAATACAGATATGGTATGCCATCACAGCCTGTGGGTAAGTGCAGATTCAGCACTCTCACAGAGTGAGATTGCTGTCACTCACACAATGGTGGAGCTGCTAATTCACAGATTTGTGTGCTCATTGGAATACACACATGCAGTCTATGCAACTGAAGGTCTGAGCGGAAGACAAAGCTGCTCAGATGAGGTAAGAGTGTTGTTGATTGGAGGGAGGAGAGCGGTGTGGATGGGGGAACAGAAGTGTGTGGATAGAGGGAACACTAAGCAGCACTAATGGGGGGGACAGAGAAACACAGGGGGTAATTCAGACCGAATCTGCACTTACCCACAGGCTGTGATGGCATACCATATCTGTATTACGCAAGGAACACGTCCATTAAGGCGTCAGCCTCAATGATCGGAATTTCATTGCTTTTTGGAGTTTGAGTGGAAGAGTTACAACAGGTTTCTGAAATTTCGATCATGTCTAAGAAGCCTTAATGGGACATGTGAAACCGTAAGGTTTTTTGTCTATGGAATTTCATCGCTTTTTTTAAATTTATTTTTTTTATTCAGAAATGTAAAATTTCACTGTAAGAATAAACATTTGATTTTTTTAAATGTTTAATGAAAATGTTCGTATAACATCACTGTTCTGTGCAAAATTATTTTATTAACCAAACCAAATTGTTTAAGGTCCGTACACACTTAACGATTTAATGAGCGACGTCGCTCATTTTATCGTTAAGTGTGTATGCAGCCAGCGACAAACGATGCGCGGCCCCGCGGGTCGCCAACAATCTTCGCTGTCGGTAGGGCATGCAGGAAGGATGTGGACTGTCGTCCACGACCTTCATGCAGGGCTGGCGGGGGCGTGACGTCACTGAGCGATATGAGCGGTCATATCGCTCAGTGTGTACAGTCGGCCGCCGGCCGGCCCGGGAGGGGAAACATTAGACGATGTAGCTCACAGAGCGACATCGTTTAATGTGTACGGGCCTTTAGACTTTGGTCAAAATATTTTGCTGCCTTTGCAGCTGATGCAGGGAGGGGGGTAGGCGGCAGCAGCCTGTAACTGAGGCTGGAGGTAGGCGTGAAATGCATTGCTTGTACGTGTGAGTGCGTGGGCAATGCCCTGCCCGTTATACCCTATGCCACACATCGCAATGCCCGTTATGTATTATGCCACACTGCAATGACCCTGAGACATTATACCACATACCACAATGCCCGTGATATAGTATACCACACACCGTAATGCCTGACACATTATGACACACACCGCAATGTCCGTGATACATTATGCCACACACTGCAATGACCCTGAGACATTATACCACATATCACAATGCCCGCGATATAGTATACCATACACCGTAATGCCTGCGACACATTATGACACACACCGCAATGTCCGTGATACATTATGCCACACACCGTAATGCACATTACACATTAAGTCCTACAGTAAGGCTTCTAATTACTTTTCAATTACCTGCTCGTTGTCAGGGGTTTCATGCACTGGGTGTCATGCTCGTTGCCAGGGGTTTCATGCTCTTGGTTCCATGCACGGTGCCAGGGGTTTTCATGCTCAGGGTGTCATGCTCGTTGCCCGGGGTTTCATGCACTGGGTGTCATGCTCGTTGCCAGGTGTTTCATGCACTGGGTGTCATGCTCGTTGCCAGATGTTTCATGCACTGGGTGTCATGCTCGTTGCTAGGAGGTAGTCCTTGTTGCTAGGGCTGTGCTCCCAGTGCTACATATGTCCCCAGTGCCAGATATTCCCCCACGGTGCCAGGTACTTACATGCCCCAGTGCCAAATATAGTCGTCGTCCCCATGTGCCAGGTACACATATGCCCCCAGTGCCAGATATTCCCCCCCAGTGCCATATATGCCCCCAGTGCCAGATATTCCCCCCAGTGCCATATATGCCCCCCGTGCCATATATGCCCCCAGTGCCAGATACCCCCCCCCAGTACCATATATGCCCCCAGTGCCAGATATTCCCCCCCAGTGCCATATATGCCCCAGTGCCAGATATCCCCCCCAGTGCCAGATATGCCCCCAGTGCCAGATATTCCCCCCAGTGCCAGAAATGCCCCAGTGCCAGATATTCCTCCCCCCCCCGTGCCATATATGCCCCCAGTGCCAGATATTTACCCCCCCCGCCGTCGCTTTTTGGAGGGACACGGAGGGCACAGCTCGTCTCTCCTGTGTCCCTCCTGCTGCATCATCTCCGGCGGCCGCGGGTCTAATAGGGGGAAGTGCCGGTTCGTGAGCCAATTAGAGCTCACGGACGGCACTTCCCCCTATTAGACCCGCGGCCGCCGGAGATGATGCAGCAGGAGGGACACAGGGAGGCGCGCTGTGTGCCCTCCGTGTCCCTCCAAAAAGCGGCGGAGGGAAGGAGACTGCAGACTGACATGCGGACGCTCGTCCGCATGTCAGTCTGCTGTAAATCAGTGGCGCCCCCGCAGCCCCTCGCCCCCAAGCCACCGCGAGGACTGCGGGGGCAGTAGTTACGCCACTGGTCTAATCTCATCTGATGATGGAAGCTAAGCAGTGTTGTGCCTGGTTTGTTTTTGGATTTCAAGTCCTGCCTTCTGGTTTGGCCACGGCACCTCGGATATTCACCAAGGTCATGGCCGTGATGACGACCCTTCACCATCAGAGAATCAGGATCCTGCCAAATCTGGACGACTTGCTGATCCTGGTGAACTCCCAAGAGGTTCTCCACAGTTATCTGGAACTGGCGGTCCAATTCCTAAAAGTCCACGGGTGGCTCATCAACTGAAAAAAGTCCTCGCTGGTCCCTGCTCGGAACATTGTGCACCTAGGGGCACTGCTGGACACACACAGCCAACAATTGTTTCTGTCTCCAGAGAAAGTCCTGAAAATTCAGGACAGTATCGTCCTCTCTCGCCCAAGAGTGTTGATACACACGGCGATGCAAGTACTAGACCTCATGGTGTCGGCTTTCGATATGGTAGAGTACGCTCAATTTCATTACCGCCCTCTGCAGAGGTTAATCCTCTCCAAGTGGGACGGCCTGCCTCATCGGATGATGTCTCAAATGATCTCCTTGACTCCGGAGGTTCGTCTGACACTGAGCTGGTGGCTACAGGACCAACAGTTGAGCAGGGGCCATCCCTTCTGGATCTCCAACTGTGTCCTCCTGACAATGGATGCCAGTCTTTTGGGCTGGGCCATGGTGTTGGAGCAACACTTTCTACAGGGTCGGTGGACCAGGGAGGAATCTCTCCTCCTGATATACATTCTGGAATTGCAGGCAGTGTTCAATTAATTGACACTGGCCCTGCCTCTAGTACAGAACAAGCCTGTTCAAGTACAATCTGACAACGCCACCACGGTAGTGTACACAAATCATCAAGGCGGCACTCGAAACTGCATGGCAAAGCTGGAAGTATCAAAAATCCTCCGTTGGGTAGAAAGTCATCTGACAGCAATATCGGCAGTGTTCATTCCCGGAGTCCTCAACTAGGAAGCGGATTTCCTCAGTCGTCAGGACGTTCACGCTGGAGAGTGGAGAGGCCGCAGCAGAAATGTCTGCACTGGTGTCAGTAGGTGACTGAGGCAGGGATGACTGGGAGATAGTGGGTGACTGAAGCATGTATGAGTGGGAGATAGTGGGTGACTGAGGCCGGGGTGACTGGGAGATAGTGGGTGACAGGGAGATAGTGGGTTACTGAGGGAGGGGTGATAGGAAGGGGTTGGGTAAGTATGGGAAGAAAGTGGGTGACAGGTATAATAAATGACTAAGGCAGGGGTGATAGGGAGATAGTGGATGACTGTGGCAGGGGTGACAGGGACAGTAAGAGACTGAGGCAGGGGTGACAGGGATAGTGGCTGACTGAGGCAGGGGTGACTGGGAGATAGTGGGTGACTGAGGCAGGGTTGACAGGGATAGTGGGTGACTGAAGCAGGGGTGATAGGGTGACAGTGGGTGACTAAAGCAGGGGTGACTGGTATAGTGGGTGACTGAGGCAGGGATCGCAGATATAGTGGTTGACTGAGGCAGCGGTGACTGGGAGATAGTGGGTAACTGAGGCAGGGGTGACAGGGAAAGTGTGTGACTCAGGCAGGGGTGATAGGGAGATAGTGGGCTGCATATCTCTGCCTCACTGCAGCAGCACATTCCTGCTTCAATGACAGCAGCACATCCCTACCTCACTTATAGCAGCACATCCCTGCCTCGCTGACAGCAGCACATCCCTGCCTCGCTGACAGCAGCACATCCCTGCCTCGCTGACAGCAGCACATCCCTGCTTCGCTGACAGCAGCACATCCCTGCTTCGCTGACAGCAGCACATCCCTGCTTCGCTGACAGCAGCACATCCCTGCCTCGCTGACAGCAGCACATCCCTGTCTCGCTGACAGCAGCACAGCACTGCTTCGCTGACAGCAGCACATCACTGCTTCACTACCAGCAGCACATCCCTGCCTCACTGGCAGCAGCACATCCCTGCCTTACTGACAGCTGTATATAGGGCCTAATTCAGACCTGATCCCTGCTGTGCATATTCACACAACAGGAGATCAGGTCTGAAGTGCGTGTGTGCTGGTGCCTCAGTGCACCGGCACATGCCAGAGATGCGATCAGCATCTCTGCCCAGTGAGCGCCTCTGCCTGATTGACAGGCAGAGGCGGTCACTGGGCAGGAGGAGTCGGGCCAGCGGCGTTGTGCCGCCATTTTGGGGGCACAGTCAGGACAACGCAGACATGACCGGACCGTATGGGGGCGGGCCGTGACGGCTGCGTGACCCGGACAGCAACGGGCCTTATTTACTAAAATCTCAGATAAATTTTATGGCATTTATGTGCAGTCTAGTTTGCACAGTTGATAGAGTGTTGATCTTGCACTATCAATGTAAGCCTCACATAGGTTTGATACACATGTAAGTTTGTTTTTATTTTACTACATTGTGGTTTGTGGCTCTATACCATGTAATGCATGTCTTTTAACAGTAGTCAAGTCTTCCAATGTGCTTGTTAGTGAAACCCAATAGATAGCTTTATTTTATTTTGTTTCTTCAAATATTGAATGCATATGTCTTATAACTTTTTTTTTTTTCAATATACAGGTTGAGTATCTGTATATACATTTTTATTATAAGATTTTCAATGACACAAGTACATCCAAGTTGCAGATTATGGATTGTGAAGGACAAATCAACCATATAAACAATTTAAGCAATTTAAATTGCATGCAGGTAGTAGAATATCAAACTCCTTGGATGAGAGTTGGTCGTAATAAACTAGGATAGAAAAGAATAAAGTAGAAAATAAGATTTTAAACCTACCGGTAAATCTTTTTCTCGTAGTCCGTAGAGGATGCTGGGGACTCCGTAAGGACCATGGGGATAGACGGGCTCCACAGGAGACATGGGCACTTTAAGAAAGACTTTAGTTCTGGGTGTGCACTGGCTCCTCCCTCTATGCCACAGTTAGAGAAACTGTGCCCAGAGGAGACGGACAGTATGAGGAAAGGATTTTGTTAATCCAGGGCAAGATTCATACCAGCCACACCAATCACACCGTATAACTTGTGATAAACTACCCAGTTATCAGTATGAAAAAACAACATAGCATCAGTGCAGGACCGATGCAACTATAACATAACCCTTATTGAAGCAATAACTATATACAAGTATTGCAGAAGTAGTCCGCACTTGGGACGGGCGCCCAGCATCCTCTACGGACTACGAGAAAAAGATTTACCAGTAGGTTTAAAATCTTATTTTCTCTAACGTCCTAGAGGATGCTGGGGACTCCGTAAGGACCATGGGGATTATACCAATGCTCCAAAACGGGCGGGAGAGTGCGGATGACTCTGCAGCACCGATTGAGCAAACATGAGTTCCTCCTCAGCCAGGGTATCAAACTTATAGTATTTTGCAAAGGTGTGTGAACCCGACCAAGTAGCAGCTTGACACAGCTGTAGTGCCGAGACCCCTCGGGCAGCCGCCCAAGAAGAGCCCACTTTCCTCGTGGAATGGGCCTTGACCGATTTCAGTAACTGCAATCCAGCCATAGAATGCGCTTGCTGAATCGTGTTACAAATCCGGCGAGCAATAGCCTGCTTTGAAGCAGGGGCACCAATCTTGTTGGTTGCATACAGGACAAACAGCGCTTCAGTTTTCCTGACTCTAGCCGTCCTGGCCACGTAAATTTTCAAAGCCCTAACCACATCAAGTAACTCGGAATCCTCCAAGTCACGCGTAGCCACAGGCACCACAATAGGTTGGTTCATATGAAAAGATGAGACCACTTTTGGTAGGAATTGAGGACGGGTCTGCAATTCCGCTCTATCCACATGAAATACCAAATATGGGCTTTTATGTGACAAAGCCGCTAATTCCGACACTCGCCTAGCCGAAGCCAAGGCTAATAACATGACCACCTTCCATGTGAGATATTTTAACTCTACTGTTTTAAGTGGTTCAAACCAGTGTAATTTTAGAAAACTTAACACCACGTTAAGGTCCCAAGGTGCCACCGGAGGCACAAAAGGAGGCTGAATATGCAGCACTCCTTTTACAAAAGTCTGAACTTCTGGAAGAGAAGCCAATTCTTTTTGAAAGAAAATGGATAAGGCCGAAATCTGGACCTTAATAGAGCCTAATTTTAGGCCCAAATTCACTCCAGTTTGTAGGAAGTGAAGGAAACGGCCCAGATGGAATTCTTTCGTAGGAGCATTCCTGGCCTCACACCAAGAAACATAATTTCGCCATATACGGTGTAATGTTTTAACGTTACATCCTTCCTAGCCTTTATCAGCGTAGGGATGACCTCAACCGGAATGCTAGGATCCGGCATTCAACCGCCATGCCGTCAAACGCAGCTGCGGTAAGTCTTGGAACAGACAGGGCCCCTGATGCAACAGGTCCTGTCATAGAGGGAGAGGCCACAGATCTTCTGTGAGCATTTCCTGCAGATCCGGATACCAGGTCCTCCGTGGCCAATCTGGAACAATGAGGATTGTTCTCACTCCTCTTTGTCTTATTATCCTCAACACCTTGGGTATGAGAGGAAGAGGAGGAAATACATAGACCGACCGGAACACCCACGGTGTCACTAGGGCGTCTACAGCTACTGCCTGAGGGTCTCCTGACCTTGCGCAATACCTCTGTAGCTTTTTGTTGAGCCGGGACGGCATCATGTCTATCTGTGGCAGTTCCCACCGACTTGTAATCTGTGCAAAGACTTCCTGATGAAGTCCCCACTCTCCCGGATGTAGGTCGTGTCTGCTGAGGATGTCTGCTTCCCAGTTGTCCACTCCCGGAATGAACACTGCTGACAGTGCGCTTGCGTGATTCTCCACCCAGCGAAGAATTCTGGTGGCTTGTGCCATCGCCACTCTGCTTCTTGTGCCGCCTTGGCGGTTTACATGAGCCACTGCGGTGACGTTGTCTGACTGGATCAGAACCGGTTGGTCGCAAAGTAAGGTCTTCGCTTGACGTAGGGCATTGTATATGGCCCTTAGTTCCAGGATGTTGATGTGAAGACAAGTCTCTTGACTTGACCAAAGACCTTGGAAATTTCTTCCCTGTGTGACTGCTCCCCAACCTTGGAGGCTTGCGTCTGTGGTCACCAGGATCCAGCCCTGAATGCTGAATCTGCGTCCCTCGAGAAGGTGAGCACTCTGCAGCCACCACAAGAGTGATACCCTGACCCTGGGGGACAGGGTGATCAACCAATGCATCTGTAAATGTGACCCGGACCACTTGTCCAGTAGGTCCCATTGGAAAGTCCTCGCATGGAACCTGCCGAATGGAATGGCCTCGTATGATGCCACCATCTTTCCCAGGACTCGAGTGCAGTGATGCACTGACACCTGTTTTGGTTTCAATAGGTTCCTGACAAGAGTCATGAGTTCCTGGGCCTTTTCTATCAGGAGATAAACCCTCTTCTGGTCTGTGTCCAGAATCATGCCCAAGAAAGACAGACGAGTAGTAGGAATCAATTGCGACTTCGGGATATTGAGAATCCAGCCGTGTTGCTGTAACACTTTCAGTGAAAGTGATATGCTGTTCAGCAACTGCTCTCTTGATCTCGCTTTTATGAGATCGCCCAAGTACGGGATAATTGTGACACCTTGCTTGCACAGGAGCACCATCATTTCCGCCATTACCTTGGTGAAAATTCTCAGGGCCATGGAGAGACCAAACAGCAACGTCTGAAATTGGCAATGACAGTCCTGTACCGCAAATCTGAGTTACGCCTGATGAGGTGGATAAATGGGGACATGAAGGTATGCATCCTGTACACAAATGCGGACAACAGGTGTCAAGCCGTGTGTTGCCTTTGTCAAGCTGTAATAAGTAGGGATAAGGACGTTAACCACCTCGGAACATCCTCCCTTATACGTCACCTGCAGCGCATTCATCATAAGTCAGTGACAAGTTCAAAAACTTTGGATGACAGTGGAAGCAGTCCACTAACCACTAAATCCCTTCCTCTTGTAACCAAGCTCCTGCAAACCACACCACCAACTCCCTCAGTGTCAATTTCCTCCTTAGACAGGAGAGCCAATAGTCCTGCAGGCCATGTCACTGGCAAGTCTGACGAGTCCTCTCCTGCCTGGGATTCCTCCGATGCATCCTTGAGTGCAACGCCTACTGCTGCTGGCGCTGCTGTTGTTGCTGCTGGGAGTCGATCGTCATCCCAGAGGGGAAGTCGGAAGACCACTTGTACTTCTTCCAGTAAGCAATTGACTGTCCAACAGTCCTTTGCGAGGAAGATGAAATATCACAGCAGTCATCCTGCTGCAAAGCGGATAACTCAGGTCTGGGTGGTGAGAAACGTGGTTCCGGTATCCATCGTTAATTTAGAGGCAACTAGAGACTTGATTGAGGTACTGTGTCCCCGGTACCAAATACCCTCTAGGTTCCATTTCTCTAGGCAGGCGATACCGAAAATGTACACAGACCTCAGAAAAAGAGTCATCAGTGTCCTAAAAAATGCAGTTGTACCCAATGTCCACTTGTCTGTGGTTAAGTGGAGCAGGGCAGACTCAGGACTATATGACTGTGACAGCCCACTGGGTAGATGTATTGCCTCCCGCAGCAAGAACAGCAGCGGCGGCACCAGTAGCAGCATCTCGCAATAGCCAACTCGTTCCTAGGCAGGCTACGCTTTGTATCACCGCTTTCCATAAGAGGCACACAGCTGACAACCTCTTACGGAAACTGAGGAACATCATCGCAGAATGGCTTACCCCAATTGAACTCTCCTGGGGATTTGTGACATCGGACAACGCCACCAATATTGTGCGTGCATTACATCTGGGCAAATTCCAGCACGTCCCATGTTTTGCACATACATTGAACTTGGTGGTGCAGAATTATTTAAAAAACGACAGGGGCGTGCAAGAGATGCTGTCGGTGGCCCGAAGAATTGCGGGCCACTTTCTGCCTTCAGCCACCGCATGCCGAAGACTGGAGCACCACCAAACATTCCTGAACCTGCCCTGCCATCATCTGAAGCAAGAGGTGGTAACGAGGTGGAATTCAACCCTCTATATGCTTCAGAGGATGGAGGAGCAGCAAAAGGCCATTCAAGCCTATACATCTGCCCACGATATAGGCAAAGGAGGGGGAATGCACCTGACTCAAGCGCAGTGGAGAATGATTTCAACGTTGTGCAAGGTTCTGCAACCCTTTGAACTTTCCACACGTGAAGTCAGTTCAGACACTGCCAGCCTGAGTCAGGTCATTCCCCTCATCAGGCTTTTGCAGAAGAAGCTGGAGACATTGAAGGAGGAGCTAAAACAGAGCGATTCAACTAGGCATGTGGGACTTGTGGATGGAGCCCTTAATTTGCTTAACCAGGATTCAATCTGTTGAAATCAGAGCACTACATTTTGGCCGCCGTGCTCGATCCTAGATTTAAAACCTACATTGTATCTCTCTTTCCGGCAGACACAAGTCTGCAGAGGTTCATAGACCTGCTGGTGAGAAAATTGTCAAGTCAAGCGGAACGTGACCCGTCAACAGCTCCTCCTTCACATTCTCCCGCAACTGGGGGTGCGAGGAAAAGGCTAAGAATTCCGAGCCCACCCGCTGGCGGTGATGCAGGGCAGTCTGGAGTGAGTGCTGACATCTGGTCCAGACTGAAGGACCTGGCAACGATTACTGACATGTCGTCTACTGTCACTGCATATGATTCTGTCACCTTTGAAAGAATGGTGGAGAAAAAGAGGCAATTTGGAGGCCCTTGCACAAACTGGCTTTATTCTACCTAAGTTGCCCTCCCTCCAGTGTGTACTCCGAAAGAGTGTTTAGTGCGGCCGCTCACCTTGTCAGCAATCGGCGTACAAGGTTACTTCCAGAAAATGTGGAGAAGATGATGATCATCAAAATTAATTATAATCAATTCCTCCGTGGAGACATTCACCAGCAATTGCCTCCAGAAAGTACACAGGGATCTGAGATGGTGGATTCCAGTGGGGACGAATTAATAATCTGTGAGGAGGGGGATGTACACAGTGAAAGGGGTGAGGAATTGGAGGATGATGAGGTGGACATCTTGCCTCTGTAGAGCCAGTTTGTGCAAGGAGAGATTGATTGATTCTTTTTTGGTGGGGGCCCAAACCAACCAGTCATTTCAGTCAGTCGTGTGGCAGACCCTGTCGCTGAAATGATGGGTTCGTCAATGTTTTTCTTTTCAATCTAAGCCCCTGCAGTTTTCTGTAAGCATCTGCTTCGCTATGATGATCAACAAGTCACAAGGGAAAACACTCAGGGCTGGAGGCGTAGATCTTAGGACCAGCTGCTACAAGCATGGCAGAGGTGTCACTATCACTGGTGACACCCAGAGAGGCGGCGAGGGAGATTGTAATGCAGTGCGCGCAGATAAGCAGCGCAATGGTAAAAAGGAGGCATGGTCTCATAGGTAGGGGCGTGGCCTGAATCACCATTTTGTTGCTGCGGGTATCCCGGGGGTTGGGGGCTGTACCCGGGGACTAGTGTGTGAGTGGTGCTGGCTCCTGCACAGTGACAGAAACTGGGTGTTGCACGTAATGTCACAGTGAAACACCCATATTCTGTCACTGAAGAAGAGCCGGCACTTTGGTGTCACCCCACTTGGCGGGTGACACTCGGGTGTGTGCCGCAACCCCGTTGTGATGCCACTGACCCATGGGAAGCTTTACGTGGCTTACCCATGTGTTAGTAGCCCCAAGCATCTTTTGTGTTAGTCCCTGAAGAAAAACTTCAAATATTGTTTACAATTTTGTAATCAATTGCCTAATTCAGTAAGGATTGCAAATTCTGCTAAGTAACAGAATTTGCAATCCTTTGGTTCGCATGCTGGGGCCACCCATCACAGGGCATGGCCACCCAGCATGCCGCCTCCCTTCTTGACCACGCTGAAATTGCAGTCTCAGTGCAGTACAGCGTGATCATAAAAAATGGGTTAGCCTCCTGTTGGTGCAGACTGTACGTGTGCGCAGGAAGCCGCCACCATTTTTGTAATCGCAACGGCTGCATGTGATGTCATGCAGCCGCTCTGACCACGCCTCCTGTTTCTCCGTTGAAGCCCTGCCCCCGCACCGCTCCATCTCCGACTTTGAAATGGAGTGTTGCTGACCCCCCCCCCCCGCACCGATTGACAGTCACAGAAAATGCAGGCGCATGCGTATGCTCTTAGCAATTTTTGCAGTTGGATTGCTTATTGTGATTGCAATCCAACCTGAATCAGGCTCTATTACCTATCACAATGCACTGCAGGTAGTACAAAATGGGGTTAATATAGGAGAAAAACCCCCAGAGCTGTGCTCCTTAACTGTCCCTGGTGGCTAGTGGAGCGGCTGCCCAGTAATCAGTGTCCACGCCAGTGCGCACACGGCCCTCCCCCTACTGCCACGCTGGATCACGGTATAGTGTGGGCACAGAAGCCCCTTACCTCCCTTTCATCAGCGGCCTCGTGATCCCGGAGGGCGGTGTGTGTGTGACTGACCTTAGGAAGAAACCGGAGCCTCCGCTGCAGTGACCCAGCAACCAGGGCACGGGAGTATACTGCGCCGCTGGGAGTGATGGAGCTGCAGTAAAGATGTCTATTAGACCTAGCCTGCTGCAGCCCTTGTACATTCTTATAAAAAAAGTTCTTCTTTTCTTGTCAAAATTAATAGCTAAGTATAGGCTGCCTGAGGCAGCCCCCTGTTAAGTGTCCTGCTACTGAAGGCACCAACTACAAACTGAGCTCCCTGTTCATGGAAGCGAGGTTATAGAACAGGGGGCGCTGAGCATCTTGGGAACAGTCAAAAGCTTTGAGCCTGTTGGTGCCTCAGATCAAGATCCTACTCTACACCCCAATGTGAATCCTTGTGGAGTCCAGTGTACCCCACAGAAGAAATGAATGTGTCACACCCATTGGCAGCAACATTAGAATAGCTGCTGATGGGCACAATTGAGAAAGGAAGGGGGGAAAACATTTGAATCCAGCACATATATGTAATTTGAATATGTAATTTGTACCTTCCTACTTTAAAATGTAATGGATGAACCTCACCCTGTGAGAACTATCTTCATGATCAAGAGATCTCATATGCAAGATAAGTATGTGTTGGCAGAGGCGCTCACTGGGCAGAGATGCTGATCGCATCTCTGGCATGTGCCGGTGCACTGCGGCACCAGCACACACACACACACTTCAGACCTGATCTCCTGTTGTGTGAATATGCACAGCAGAGATCAGGTCTGAATTAGGCCCTATATACAGCTGTCAGTAAGGCAGGGATCTGCTGCTGCCAGTGAGGCAGGGATGTGCTGCTGTCAGTGAAGCAGTGATCTGCTGCTGCCAGTGAGGCAGGGATCTGCTGCTGCCAGTGAGGCAGGGATGTGCTGCTATAAGTGAGGCAGGTATGTGCTGCTGTCAATGAGGCAGGGATGTGCTGCTGTCAGTGAAGCAGGGATGTGCTGCTGTCAGCGAGGCAGTGATCTGCTGCCCACTATCTCCCTATCACCCCTGCCTGAGTCACACACTTTCCCTGTCACCCCTGCCTCAGTTACCCACTATCTCCCAGTCACCGCTGCCTCAGTTAACCAATATACCTGCGACCCCTGCCTCAGTCACCCACTATACCAGTCACCCCTGCTTTAGTCACCCACTATCTCTGTCACCCCTGCCTCAGTCAACCACTATCTCCATATCACCCCTACCTCAGTCACCCACTATCCCTGTCACCTCTGCCTCAGTCACCCACTGTCACCCTATCACCCCTGCCTCAGTCACCCACTATCCCTGTCACCCCTGCCTCAGTCTCCTACTGTCCCTGTCACCCCTGCCACAGTCATCCACTATATCCCTATCACCCCTGCCTTAGTCACTGACTATCTCCCAGTCACCCCGGCCTCAGTCACCCACTATCTCCCAGTCATACATGCTTCAGTCACCCACTATCTCCCAGTCATCCCTGCCTCAGTCACCTACTGACACCAGTGCAGACATTTCTGCTGCGGCCTCTCCACTCTCCAGCGTGAACGTACTGTCGACTGAGGAAATCCGCTTCCCAGTTGAGGACTCCGGGAATGAACACTGCCGATATTGCTGGCAGATGACGTTCTACCCAACTGAGGATTTTTGATACTTCCAGCTTTGCCATGCAATTTCGAGTGCCGCCTTGATGATTTGTGTACACTACCGTGGTGTCGTTGTCCGATTGTACTTGAACAGGCCTGTTCTGTACTAGAGGCAGGGCCAGTGTCAATGAATTGAACACTGCCCGCAATTCCAGAATGTTTATCGGGAGGAGAGATTCCTCCCTGGTCCACCGATGGTGAAGGGTCGTCATCACGGCCATGACCTTGGTGAATTTCCGAGGTGCCGTGGCCAAACCAGAAGGCAGGACCTGAAATCCAAAAACTAACCAGGCACAACACTGCTTAGCTTCCAACATCAGATGAGATTGGACATATCCAGTGTGATGCGGCTGTAGATGATTTTTGCTGTTTCTAACTTCTACTTCTAACTACTGGTACATCAATGAATAAGTTTCAAAATATAATGCATCAAGAGAACGGTGTTGGTAGTATAAAACTACCTACAGCACCTGGTATTCCCAGGTGGTCTCACATCCAAGAACAAACCAGGCCTAAAATCAGGTGATATTGGGCATATACAGTGTGGTGTGGCAGTAGATGAGCTTAGTGGTTTCTGTTAGAGTTCTTCTACTTCTAACTACTCGTACATAAATGAGTAAGCAGCCGATTTATTAAACCTGGTGAAATGATAATTTGCATGGTGATAAAGTACCAGCCCATCAGCTCCTAATTGCCATGTCACAGGCTGGGTTTGAAAAATGACAGTTAGGAGCTGACTGGCTGGTACTTTATCACCTTGCACTTTATCAGTTCACCAGGCTTAATAGATCTGCCCCAATGTTTCAAAATGGAATGCATCAAGAGAACGGTGTTGGTAGTATAAAACTACCTACAGCACCTGGTATTCCCAGGTGGTCTCACATCCAAGAACAAACCAGGCCTAAAATCAGGTGATATTGGGCATATACAGTGTGGTGTGGCTGTAGATGAGCTTAGTGGTTTCTGTTAGAGTTCTTCTACTTCTAACTACTCGTACATAAATGAGTAAGCAGCCGATTTATTAAACCTGGTGAAATGATAATTTGCATGGTGATAAAGTACCAGCCAATCAGCTCCTAATTGCCATGTCACAGGCTGGGTTTGAAAAATGACAGTTAGGAGCTGACTGGCTGGTACTTTATCACCTTGCACTTTATCAGTTCACCAGGCTTAATAGATCTGCCCCAATGTTTCAAAATGGAATGCATCAAGAGAACGGTGTTAGTATTGTAAAAATACACACAGCTCCTGGTATTTCCTTGTGGTCTCCCATCCAAGTACTAAAACCAGGACCAACACTGCTCAGCTTCCATGATCAGGAGAGATTGGGCAAATCCAGTGTGCTGTGGCTGTAGATGAGCTGGTGGTTTCTGTTACAGCTCTTCTACTTCTAACTTCTGGTACATAAAAGAATACATGTAAAAATTAAATGTACCAAGAAAATGGTGTTGGTAGTTTAAAAACACCTAAAGAATCTGATACTACCAAGCAGTCTCCCATCCATGTATTAACAAAGTCCAATACTGCTTTGCTTCAAAAATCAAATGAGATTGGGCATATCCAGTGTGGTGTGGCTTTAGATAAGCTTTGTGGTTTCTGTTAGAGCTCTTCTACTTCTAACTACTGGTACATTAATGAATATGTATAAGGTTGTAGTTTATCCAATATGCCTTTACTACCTTACCTTTCAACCCCCCCTCCCTCCCCTCTTCTCCTTATAGCTTCCTTAGTTCTCTCCTCCTCGTGTGTGCGTTATTTGTTTTCTCATATGTCCTAGAGGATGCTGGGGTCACATTAAGAACCATGGGGTATAGACGGGATCCGCAGGAGACATGGGCACTTTAAGACTTTCAAAGGGTGTGAACTGTCTCCTCCCACTATGCCCCTCCTCCAGACTCCAGTTTTAGTATTGTGCGCAGTGATACTGGATGCACTACAGGGGAGCTCTACTGAGTTTCTCTGAAAAGACTTGTTAGTTTTTTTTATTTTCAGGGAGGCTGCTGGCAACAGTCTCCCTGCTTCGTGGGACTTAGGGGAGAGAAGTATGACCAACTTCTAGTGAGTTCAATGGCTCTGCTTCAGGCTGACAGGACACCATAAGCTCCTGAGGGTGCTGATCGCTGGGTACGCCTAGATGCACACTCCCGCAGCCTGCCGTCACCCCCTTACAGAGCCAGAAGACAGGTGAGTAGCAGAAGAACAGAAGACTTCTTCTTCAGTGACGGCATTCTGAGGTACCGAGCAGCGAGCGGAACGCTGCGCGCCATGCTCCCACACAAACACAGGCACTGCAGGGTGCAGGGCACGGGGGGGGGGCACCCTGGGCAGCATAAATTCCTCACAAAAGGCTGGAAAAAGTGGACATTAGTGCCTGGGCACTGTCCTTACCCCGCTAGCGTAATTAATTATTTCTGAGCGGGACAGATACGCGCCATTACAGCGGCGGGGCTTCTTCCTCACCTCACCAGAACATCTTTAGAGCATTACAAGTCTATCACTATAGAGTTTATTATTTCCCAGACTGTGTACTTTTGGCGCTGGATTGTGAGCTGAAAAATCCTCTGTGTCCCTCTGACAGATTTACTGACGGTCTGTCCCCCATAAGCCGGTGTGTCTGTGGGTACTTGGTATATGTGTGTCAACATGTCGGTGGCTGAATGTTTTTCCCAAGAGGAAACTATGGCCCTCATTCCGAGTCGTTCGCTCGGTATTTTTCATCGCATCGCAGTGAAATTCCGCTTAGTGCGCACGCGCAATATTCACATTGCGACTGCGCCAAGTATCTTTGCTATGAAGATAGTATTTTTACTCACGGCTTTTTCATCGCTCCGGCGATCGTAATGTGATTGACAGGAAATGGGTGTTACTGGGCGGAAACATGGCGTTTTATGGGCGTGTGGCTGAAAACGCTACCGTTTCCGGAAAAAACGCAGGAGTGGCCGGAGAAACGGGGGAGTGGTTGGGCGAACGCTGGGTGTGTTTGTGACGTCAAACCAGGAACGACAAGCACTGAACTGATCGCACAGGCAGAGTAAGTGTGGAGCTACTCTAAAACTGCTAAGTAGTTTGTGATCGCAATATTGCGAATACATCGGTCGCAATTGGTAATGACAATCCTGAATTGCAAACCTCAGGTAGCTTGATGCAGTGGCTAAATGGGAACATATAAGTAGGCATCCTTTATGTCCGGTCGCGGAATGTAAGAAGAGGAATTGTTGCTTTGACTGCAGCATTCCCGGGGTTAACTGGTGTTTCTTCAAGTCACAAGGTATGGAGCTGCTGTATAGTTACTCGCAAGTCAGTAGTTGTATGATGCTCACACCTGTTAAGCTGGATACACACAGAATGCCCTACACAGGGGGTGAAATGAGCGCCCCCCCCCCCACCCCCCGTACGCTCAGCACACATCACGCTGTGCTGAGCGGGGGGAGAGATGTGTGCTGAGCAGTTCGCTCAGCACACATCTCTCCCCAAAATCGGGCCGTGAATACGGACCTTTAAACTGGATCCACACTTAGATTATCTGTCCAATTTTTTTTTCTAGTTGAAACAAAATTATGCTAATATGTGGCAGCAAATGACAATTGACCATTTGCTCACAAACACTGGAAAACATCCAAAAATGGTCATTTAGATAAATTGGTTAAATCCATTTCATTTAGCTAATTTATCCAAACTACCTTTATTGTATCTTTGTGGGTGTATATCTAAACGTGTCATCATACATTTCAGTGATATTGTCTAACAAATTTGCGAGCGCCGATATGTATTTATAATTTAGCACTCCTCTAGCGGTGCGGGTGAAATCTAACGCGATTAAGAATTGAATCCCGGTGGATTCACTTATCAGATCAGAGGCCGGATGCTCTGTCTTCTCTATCAGGTGCCTTTTAACGACGTGCTCGTAATAGGTGTGAGTATAAGGAGCTTGGGCACCACGATGTATGTCTTTCATTTTATCATGTGTTACAGTCATTACTTCAGGCAATACTTTTCCAATATAACACAATCCTTCAGAGTTTGGGGCAAGCCACTTGTACGCCTTTCTCCCGCATATGAAATATGCATCATCGGGGAGAACATATGGGACGGAGAAGGACATAACCATATTACACACTTTCCAGGTGAAATCTCCTAACCCTAATTCTTCCATCTGCTTAATACACGTATCAGGTTGTACGATATGTGCACAGTATCCTGGTGATACTTCTCCAACTCTCGTAATCCTATTTCCTAAGATGTACCTATACCGGAAATATTTTCCTCTACTGGCTATGTGGCGTACAAGCTCTGTATCTGTAGGCATTCTATCTGCTCTATGCGAAAAGGTCATGGTGTGGTTACTCCATGACACTTCCCAATTTCCCGGCTTTCTGGGATTGGAGATGTTGAAACATAATAGGGACCTATCCACATGGTATTGGTGGAGCTTCAAACTAGGAGGGCTGGAGATATTAAACCTCCTGTCCACCGGTCTCCCACCATTTAACTCAAGTACCTCCCCTATCGTTAAAGGAAATGGCACTAGCCCTGATTTGCTATGACCTTGAGGTACTTGAGAGCATACCCAACAATCTGTTTTGTTTAACACATTACCCACTAAGGAGTGATAGTCACTCAATGAATGCCGGTCCATATGGATATTAAAACTGGATTGGCATTTCTTAATGCACCCATCTTCAATGACATTGTTACAGAGCCTACAGATACAGTTTTCTTCAGCTAACAATCCGTCACAATTTCTTCTATGGTCAATGCTATCGGATCGTTTTCTGATACTCGCCTTTGCTTGTTGGTTAGGTTGATCTTGGAAAACTACGCCTCCATCTTTATCATCAGAACCCATTCCAGAACCTCTATCGACCTCCATGGTACTCTCGCCGGAACAGACTGCTCTGGTCAACATCATGGTCAACAGGAAAATCCGGATCACAGTCTCTTGGGGCAAGTCCATCTTATAGAAGGAAACGGAGAAAAATGAGAAGGAGGAAAAAGAAATTTGAGGGAGAGGGGATGGGAAGTGGAGAAAAACAATAAAAGGGAGTGGGGAGTCGACAACAGCTCTCGGTCTTCAAGGCTCAGGTGCCGCCTCAGTCCTCCTGGAACAGACACTCCAGTGATACAACCTCTACCGTCTGTTCCTTATCACGGGACTTCTCTGGATCAGCAACCTTCTTGCAGTGGGATGAATGGACCCAAGTCTCTCTCTCAGCAACCTTCAATGCCGTAGTGCTAGTCAATAAGACCTGGTATGGTCCTTCCCATCTGTCAATAAGGCAACCTGAGCGTAGAAAATTCCGTATCATTACATAATCCCCAGGTTCAATGTCATGACAATTACTATCAGGTAGATCAGGAATCACCAACTTCAGACTATCATTTTGATTCCTTAACTGTTTACTCATGTTAATCAAGTACTTTACAGTCACTTCATTGTTACATTTCAAATCATCCTGAGGGTTAATCATAACATGCGGTTGTCGACCAAACAAGATTTCAAAAGGGGACAGATTAAGAGGGGACCTGGGAGTGGTTCTGATACTGTACAATACAATGGGTAAAGCTTCTGGCCATGTCAATCCTGTCTCTGCCATCACTTTACTCAATTTATTTTTAATAGTGCTGTTCACTCTTTCGACCTTCGCACTCGCCTGTGGACGGTACGGAGTGTGCAGCTTGCTATCAATTCCCATCAACTTACACATTCCTTGAAAGACATCACCTGTAAAATGGGTACCCCTATCACTTTCGATTATTCTAGGGATACCATATCTACATACAAATTCCTGCACAATTTTCTTAGCAGTAAACATAGCGGTATTTGTAGCCGCAGGAAATGCTTCGACCCAATTTGAGAAAACATCTATACAAACAAGTACATATTTCAAATTCCGACAAGGGGGTAATTGTATAAAATCAATTTGTATTACCTGGAAAGGGCCGCCGGCAGGTGGGATATGGGATGGTTCTGTAGGTATTGCCTTTCCAATATTCTTTCTCAAACAGGTAAGGCATGACATTGCTCTTTTACTCGCATGAGAGGAGAATCCTGGGGCGCACCAGTATGCTCTCACCAATTTGCACATTCCTTCCTTGCCTAGATGAGTCAGCCCGTGAGCTGCTTCAGCCAGACATGGAAGATATGCTCTGGGGGCCACTGGTTTACCATGTCCATCCGTCCAGAGTCCTGAGGACTCCTGGCCACATCCCTTTGCCTTCCAGACTGCCTTTTCCTGTGTGGAACACAAATTTTGCATTTCACACAACTTCTGTGTGTTAATGGTATTAAATACCATCAATTGTGTGGTGTCTGTCTGTATGGGGGTAGCAGCTGCTAACTTAGCAGCTTCGTCTGCTCGGCTGTTACCAAGTGATACCGGGTCTTGGCTATAAGTGTGTGCTTTACATTTGATAACAGCCACTCTGTCGGGTTCCTGTATCGCTGTTAGAAGCCTTTTTATGTGAGCTGTATGCGCTACCGGTGTACCAGCTGCCGTCATGAAATTTCTGAGGCGCCATAGGGCTCCGAAATCATGGACTACCCCGAATGCGTATCTAGAATCGGTGTAGATATTGGCTGATTTGCCCTTAGCCAATTCACATGCTCTGGTTAGGGCGAACAGTTCAGCAACCTGGGCTGAGTGAGGTGGGCCTAGCGGTTCCGCTTCTATGGTGTCTTGGTCATCTACGACTGCGTATCCAGTACACAAGTCTCCCGAGTCTGACTGTCTATGGCAACTACCGTCCGTGTAGAACG
Organism: Pseudophryne corroboree; assembly: GCF_028390025.1. Classification (NCBI taxonomy): domain Eukaryota; kingdom Metazoa; phylum Chordata; class Amphibia; order Anura; family Myobatrachidae; genus Pseudophryne; species Pseudophryne corroboree. The sequence continues at coordinate 364,010 of NW_026968006.1, read as the reverse complement.
TGAGTTCTGCATCTTCCAGTGGGTTGTCACTGATGTCAGGCCTTGAGGTAAAATTTTGGGTCAAATATTCCATACAATCATGTGTATCTTCCTTTGTATTAAATCCTCCTTCCCCATCACTCTCACCTTCCACCCTTTGTGCCTGACCAGGCACACCTGGGAGATACGTTGCAGGATTTAATGCACTGCATCTCCTTATGGTGATGTTTACGGGGGCCATTAGTGCCAATTCCCATCTTGTAAACCTCGCTGATGAGACGTGTCTGGTTTGGGCAGAATTCAATAAGGCTGATACTGCATGTGGCGTATGGATTGTGAGGTTGTGGCCTAGCACGACATCTTCGCTTTTTGTCACTAGCAATGCTATCGCAGCAACGCTTCGCAAGCATGTGGGGAGGGATCGCGCTACCGTGTCTAGCTGAGCGCTGTAGTATGCAACTGGCCTACTGGCATCACCGTGTTTTTGGGTTAGTACACCTGCCGCGCAACCAGCACTTTCTGTTCCGTATAGTTCAAAGGGTTTCCCATAGTCTGGCATACCTAGTGCTGGTGCCTGCGTTAGGCACTGTTTGAGTCTCTCAAATGCTGTTTCGGACTCGTCTGTATGCGAAATCCTATCAGGTTTGTTTGAGGAGACCATTTCCTGCAAAGGTAACGCCAAAATGGAAAACCCTGGGATCCAATTACGGCAATACCCACACATTCCTAAAAACGTTCTGATCTGTTGCTGGGTTTGTGGCAGAGTCATGTCTCTAATTGCTTGGATTCTATCAGCGGTCAGGTGTCTCAGTCCTTGTGTTAGACAGTGTCCCAAATATTTTACCCTAGTTTGGCATAATTGTAACTTGTCTTTGGACACCTTGTGTCCTGTGTCTGAAAGATGAAACAGGAGCTGTTTCGTATCCTTCAGAGATGCTTCCAGTGAATCTGAACACAGTAATAAATCGTCCACATACTGTATCAATACTGATCCACTGTCTGGTTGGAAAGACTGTAAACAATCATGCAAAGCCTGAGAAAATATACTTGGACTATCTATGAAACCTTGGGGTAATCGAGTCCACGTGTATTGGACTCCTCTGTATGTAAATGCAAACAAATATTGTCTGTCAGGGTGCAGAGGTACCGAAAAGAAAGCGGAGCAGAGGTCAATAACAGTGAAAAATTTGGCAGTGGGAGGGATTTGCATTAGGATGACAGCTGGGTTTGGCACTACGGGGAACTGACTCTCAACTATTTTGTTAATCCCCCTTAGATCCTGCACTAGTCTGTAACCCCTCCCCCCACTCTTTTTAACAGGGAAGATGGGACTATTGGCAGTGCTGGACGTTCTTACCAGAATGCCCTGTTGTAGCAAGCGCTCTATTACTGGGTAAACTCCTAACTCCACCTCTGGCTTCAGAGGGTACTGTGGGATTTTTGGAGCTATCCTACCATCTTTTACTTGTACAACTACTGGAGCTACGTTTGCCATTAATCCAGTGTCTTGTCCGTCTTTTGTCCAAAGTGACTCTGGTATCTGAGATGTCATCTCTTCTATTTGGGATGGATTCCTATTTGTCATAATGGTATGTGACATTAATTTTGATGGGGAGTCTAACATGTCTCGCACTTCCTGAGCGTGTTTCTCAGGTATGTCCAAGAATACACCTTCAGGAGTACAATAAATGACGCACCCCATTTTACACAGTAAGTCTCTTCCCAGGAGATTAGTTGGTGCCGATGCAGCCAGCAAAAAGGAATGCTTGGTATGCAAAGGCCCTATTGTAATCTCGGCTGGTTTGCTAACAGGGTAGTGCTGGACTACTCCTGTTACTCCCATGGCTGGAATTGTCCTACCAGTGGTTCTCATGCCCACTGTCGAATTTATCACTGACTTGGCCGCCCCTGTGTCTACAAGAAAGTTTAAAGTTTTACCAGCTACATTAATTGCGATCTCGGGTTCACTTCCAAGATTGGCAATTAATTTTACTGGCTGCAGATTACAGGTATGGCCACACCCCTATTGGGTATGGTGACCTCCCTGAATCCCGCTGGCAGCAACTACTTGTGAGGGAGATAGTTGGGAACTACCAGAGGCATGCCAGTCTCTGTTTGGGGGATATCTTTTTGTTTCCCCTGTATGTGGCTCATAACTCCGTTTCTGCGGACCTTGCTCCCAATGTCGTGTGTCGTGTCGTTGTCTAGGGGGTTGGTATGAGTTTCGTGGATTCTTTACTCTACAATCTCGTGCCATGTGTCCCTGTTTGTGACAAGAATAACAAGTAACCATACTTGACTTACCCACAGGATTTGGTGATACAAACAAAGGCTGCCTTGTGGTCAGAGCCTGTATACTTACTGACATTAATTTATCACCTTGTTGCTCCCTGTGTCTGGTGATGTTTCTATCGTGATCAATAGCAGCCTCTCTCAAAGTAGCCACAGACAGACCTCGCCAACATGGTTGTGTGGTCTGTACCCTAGTCTTCAATGACTCTTTTAAACCATCCATCAGTACCGATACTGCTACTTCCCGATGGTTTGTGTCTGTTTTAATGTCCTCTATGCCTGTGTATTTTGCCATTTCTAATAATGCTCTGTGAAAATACTCTGCAGCTGTCTCTGACTCCTTCTGTTTAATGGAGAATATCTTATTCCATTTAGCTACCGCTGGGAAATACTCTTTTAGCTGCAAGTTTATTCTTTTCACATTATCTTGGTTGTACACATCTGTAAGAGGTACATCATGATCTAGTCCGCAATCAGCTAAAAATTGAGTTGCGTCGACATTTGAGGGTAAACATGCTCTCAGCAATATCTGCCAGTCTTTATTGTTGGGCTCTGCAGTGTTACCTAAGTCTCTGATGTATTTTTGACTGGCAACTAAGTCTTTTCTAGGGTCAGGAAATTCAGACACTATGGTCCTTAATTCCATTCGGGAAAATGGAGTGTACATGGCAATGTTCCTAATGGGAGTGGCTCCTGATGCGTCTGTTTTCCCATTTGGCACTGCTATTACTCTAACAGGTGTAATTCTAACAACCTCATTCTGTGTAGATTCTACAGGCTGTGGTGAAATAGTCTCAGCATAATGCATGGTGCCGTACTTACCAGTTGATACGACCTCACCTATCCCTCCGCTAGGGGCCTTTACTAATCTCGTGGGTGGAGCTGTGCCTACTGTGGTCTCTGCTATGGTGGCTGCTAGAGAGAGCGCTGAAATCGTTGCCGATTCGTCCTCTTGATCACACTCCTGAGGAAAGTTCAAAACAGGGTACAACTTGCACGGGTTAATACTTGCATGGGTTAATGGGTTAACATTATCATTAACATTTACACAGTTACTAAGTGATTTTGTGTTACACCTTAGTGCGTCTTTCTCCGCAATCAACTTCTCTCCTGATATGTATGGTGGCGGCGGGGCCGTGGCAATCAGTTTTCTGTTAGAGCCAGATCCCGCCGCCTGAGCCAAACCTCTCTGTATCTCACCTTCCTGTTGCCACAACTGTAAATAATCATAATGCTGGATTCGTCTCTTTGTTGATTTTATGAGACATATCCTCCTCCTTAAATTTTGTAACACTTCTGAGCTGAAGCTCCCTACTCTTGGGAATTTCTCCCCGTCATGTACAGTCATTCTCTCCCATTCATCACATAAAGTTTCTGTGTGACTTCCATATTTCTCACACATTATATACCTGGCCGACCCAATTGGTCGGACCACTGAATCAACCCGAACCGAGGTTGATCGCCCCCTACCTGAACAAGTGGCCCCCATAGTTCGAAAGTGTTGCTTTATTTAGCCAACCCTTTATGCAAAACCAAATGCCAACAATAGGCTGACGGTGGCGGTTTACCGAGTACCCCACTCACTCGCCCACGCCGACCAATACGACCTGATCACACCGATATGGTGCTGGCGTACTCGACCTAGGGCCCCTGCGACCTGAACCTCTATTTACTGGAACCTGCGAGGGTTATCCGAAGAACACTTACTCTTTCCAGTAACTATTGGTTGCTGGATAGTTCCTGAGTGAGCAGCGAACTTCCCTTAAAATAAAAAAAATTACACAAATCACGTTAGAGTGTACAGATAGCGTTTGTGACCCCTTTACTCTAATGGTATTAGGTCAGATTACTAACTACTGCACACACTTACGTGCGGTCCAGTCGTTCAGTACACAAACAACTAAGCTTATGTACGGAAAGACCAATGGAATCGAAACTTACGACTGCGAATTCCTTCAGCCAGAGCTTATATGGCCTATATGGGTGTTGCACCAACCCTTTTCGGTGTTGTGCCTGTGAACTGTATAGCGGACTTCCTTGTCGGCTGTACCTGGACCTCCTGGTCTGTTATGACCTACTGGTCTTGTTACAGTATGACCTCCTGGTCTTGTTACAGTATGACCTCCTGGTCTGCTATACTCTAATGCTCAAAATTGTATATTTAACCAGAGATGCCTCCCTAGCCACCGTGCACGTCACTTACACGCATGTACCTCACGAGTACTCGACTTTTCTTGTGGTTCAACCTTTAAAAATTGTAAAAACACTCACTCATCACATGTACACTTTTGTTTCTATTTCTATTTCTGCGCAGAAATTTTTTCTTCAGATCAGGTGTGTTACCAATTAGGAGCAGGATCTGTTAATTAAATTTCGGACACCCAAAAATAGACTTGCGTTATTTCTCGCCTCGCGTTATTTATCGCTTTGCGTTATTTATCGCTTTGCGTTAAAAATCAACTTATCGTGACTTGAGCTACGTGGGCGTAACCGGACGCTCCGTTGCGTAACGTACGCTGCGTGCGTCGGCCTTTGGATTGCGTACGCAAGTCTTTGTTAGAGACACGTATACGCAAAGCAAAGATCCACCGTAACACAATTTATACTTTTATCAATGTAGATGATCCTTGATCATCTACCACACAAACACACTGACTTCGCCTTATCTCCCAGGCGAAACTGTGTGTTTGTCTATCTTTTAACTATATTACCTTTACTCTTAAACTATGAAATAACGGCAACTCTCTTTTAGCACTTCTATCAACTATAAAAACTGGCAGACAGGAGAGTGATATACGAATATGAAAAAGAAAAAGAAATGCAGATATATATATGTGTGCGTGCGTGTGTACGCAAGACAGAAAAATAAACAGTTTTAAAAGACACTAGCGTTTTGTTCTTACCTCCGGTTCCCGGATTCCTTCAGCACTCTTTACCTAAGCGAAGCAGACGCTTATCCTGTCAGCACTACGAGGGATACAACCTCCCGCCCTTTGCTGAGGGATAATGTCTGCTGATCTACCTACTGCAGATATGTGAAGGACGGGCGAGCCGCCAATTGATAAAGCTGAATATTTATCGTATATAAATCACTTTAAGAGGTCTAAGAACACTGTACGCTATCTACGTAAGAAGTACCGTAAGGGTACGCAAGTTGCGTAGCGATCGCTCAGCCGTAGTCGAGACGCTCAAGTGTCACGTTCGCTTACGGCCCAGTGATCACAGGCAGGCACGCTATTGGCTGCCGACTAACATAATGATTCGCTATAGCGTAGCGGACGCTCGGGACCATGAGGAGATCACCAGCGATGCAGACGCTCACAACGTTAAACCTTTATATCTATACCTTTAACAGTGAGATACACAGTATACCTTAGTGTAGAGACAGAGTGTAAGTGCAACCTGGTGTAACCTGATTAACTACAAAGCTGCTTGAGCGTCACCGACGCTCAGAGAATACTTAACACTATAAAGAATACACAGATACCTGGGCTTAGGGTCCGAAACCTATTATATGTATTATGACTATTATACTTGCAAAAAGAATCACAGTACAAAGCATACACTACAATATGACATAAACCAACTAACCAGATAAACTACACAGGAAATACAATACAATACAATTAAAGGAAAATACGAGAGAAAGAGTAGAGAGAGAGAGAGAGAGAGATGGCTCACAGTAAGACAATATGATTACGGAGAAAACTTACGCACAAAGGGAAACGATCGCATGCGCCTCGATATCCAGCTCCCGATTATCAGCAATGAGAACCGTTGAAGAGAGAGAACTGGATACGGTCGGCCTGCCTATTTATGCCCCACACACAATACAATTCAATGGTCCCTACAATCTCATTGTTCATTGGACACAGGAATTCGGCTTCGCATTATAACAAAAGGTCATAGGTTGATTCATACAGGTGGGCTGTGACTATTTCCAACTGCTCAGGTGGGAGGGAAACTGGGTTTCCCGCCGCATGGGTAATAAAGTGCAAATAAAGTAAATGTTCATAAACTTATGTCCATAACTATTCGCACGAGCGATTGATCTGCTTCAAACCAACACCGGAATATTTCTAATTAAATATTCTTCCGATGGATACTAAACACCACTGTATTACTCCTGTCTGACCCTTCGTATCAAACAAAGAGGGATTCCTCTGTTCATAAACATTCTATATTAACCAAACTTTCAGAATCTATCAAAGGGACCATGATCTACAAAATACATTATTACTGAAAATATGTTACGATTGAGTCGCACGCTACAACCACATAAACTCTACCGTAAATAAGCATACCATGCGCCTGCGGGTGCCCGCGACTGTGAGTATGCGCACGTACGGGAGAGCGTACGCATGCGCAGCACGGACCTGTGTGAGGTGCAAATATGGTAGTGTGCATAGAGATATTTTTCTGACTTTGACAGGACGGACTGCCGAGTGCCGACACAGAGGTAGCCACAGCCGTGAACTACCGTACTGTACTGTGTCTGCTGCTAATATAGACTGGTTGATAAAGAGATGTCGTAGTATGTATGTATGAAGAAGAAAGAAAAAAAAACCACGGTTAGGTGGTATACAATTATGGACGGACTGCCGAGTGCCGACACAGAGGTAGCCACAGCCGTGAACTACCGTACTGTACTGTGTCTGCTGCTAATATAGACTGGTTGATAAAGAGATGTCGTAGTATGTATGTATGAAGAAGAAAGAAAAAAAAACCACGGGTAGGTGGTATACAATTATGGACGGACTGCCGAGTGCCGACACAGAGGTAGCCACAGCCGTGAACTACCGTACTGTACTGTGTCTGCTGCTAATATAGACTGGTTGATAAAGAGATGTAGTAGTATGTATGTATAAAGAAGAAAGAAAAAAAAACCACGGGTAGGTGGTATACAATTATGGATGGACTGCCGAGTGCCGACACAGAGGTATCTACAGCCATGAACTACCGTAATGTGTCTGCTGCGACTGGATGATAAATAATGATATAAAAAATATATATATATCACTACTGCAGCCGGACAGGTATATATATTATATAATGACGGACCTGCTGGACACTGTCTGTCAGCAGAATGAGTTTTTTATAGAATAAAAAAAAAAACACCACACAAGTGAAGTCACACGACGAGTGTTTAACTTTTTCAGGCAATCACAATATAGTATACTACTAACTATACTGGTGGTCAGTGTGGTCAGGTCACTGGTCAGTCACACTGGCAGTGGCACTCCTGCAGCAAAAGTGTGCACTGTTTAATTTTAATATAATATGTACTCCTGGCTCCTGCTATAACCTATAACTGGCACTGCAGTGCTCCCCAGTCTCCCCCACAATTATAAGCTGTGTGAGCTGAGCACAGTCAGATATATAATATATACATAGATGATGCAGCACACTGGGCTGAGCAGTGCACACAGATATGGTATGTGACTGTCTTGTACTCCTGGCTCCTGCTATAACCTATAACTGGCACTGCAGTGCTCCCCAGTCTCCCCCACAATTATAAGCTGTGTGAGCTGAGCACAGTCAGATATATAATATATACATAGATGATGCAGGCATGCAGCACACTGGGCTGAGCAGTGCACACAGATATGGTATGAGACTGAGTCACTGTGTGTACCGTTTTTTTCAGGCAGAGAACGGATATATTAAATAAAACAACTGCACTGCTGGTGGTCACTGTGGTCAGTCACTAAACTCTGCACTCTCTTCTACAGTATCAGCCTCAGGTCAATCTCTCTCTCTCTCTCCTAATCTAAATGGAGAGGACGCCAGCCACGTCCTCTCCCTATCAATCTCAATGCACGTGTGAAAATGGCGGCGACGCGCGGCTCCTTATATAGAATCCAAGTCTCGCGAGAATCCGACAGCGTCATGATGACGTTCGGGCGCGCTCGGGTTAACCGAGCAAGGCGGGAAGATCCGAGTCGCTCGGACCCGTGAAAAAAAACATGAAGTTCGTGCGGGTTCGGATTCAGAGAAACCGAACCCGCTCATCTCTAGTCAAAGGCTCCATTTTTTTTTAAAGATCCCTCTGCCAAGTTAAGGGGGGGTTGAGGGGGCCCCAGAGATATCAGTGTACTGGGCCCCGAGATTTCTGTTGCTGGCCCTGACCCTCAGGGGCGTATCTACCCCTTGGCCAGGATGGCACTTGCCAGGGGCACCATCCAGCTGTGCCAACCGTGGCTAAGGGATAGAGTTCTGCAGTCTCGAAAGGGCGCTATGGCAATCAGCGTGGGACTGACCAATTAGACGGTGAGGGAAGGATACTGAAATTGTCCCAACCCTGTTACAGTTTGAAACGCCCCTCAACTGCTGTCCACTGCTTCACTCCTAGCTCTGCCCCTTTGAAATTATTAATCCCTACCCCCCGGTAGGCGGAGTTCTCCAGGCCCATACTCAGGAGTCACCACTGCTGTACATTATGTGCCGGTTGTAGAGGCAGAGCGGGGAACATCAGAGAACGCCACAAATTACACAGTGGGCAAGGAGATGGCTGGAGACAGCTGCACAGCCATGCCTTGCAAGTTCGAGAGAGCTGTTGAATTTCAGCACTTCAAGTCAGAGCCTGCCCCCTGCTGCCCAAGCAGTCCGTGACAGTTAGTGTCGAGGAGGGGGGGATTTGTGCATGTGTGCTATCAGTGTGTGTGTGGGGTGGGGGGGTGGGGGGGTGGAGGATGTGTGTGACTGTGAGGGAGCTGTCAGTGTCAGTGGGGAGAGGAGCAGGAGGGAGTTGTCAGTGTGTGGAAGTGATGAGAGTTGTCAGTACTGGGGAAATGTGTGTGTGTGTGTGTGTGTGTGTGTGTGTGTGTGTGTACTAGATTTAGGAGTGTGTGTTTGTGAGAGGTTTCAGTTGGGGAATTAGAGTTCATACACTAATTAAATGTTTTCATATTGAGAACTACATCTCCCAGCATATACAGTGTGCTGGGGATGCTAACAAGCTTTATTTAAAAGTTTAAAAAACATTGGCCCTCATTCCGAGTTGATCGGTCGCAAGGCGAATTTAGCAGAGTTACACACGCTAAGCCGCCGCCTACTGGGAGTGTATCTTAGCATCTTAAAATTGCGACCGATGTATTCGCAATATTGCGATCACAAACTACTTAGCAGTTTTAGAGTAGCTCCACACTTACTCTGCCTGTGCGATCAGTTCAGTGCTTGTCGTTCCTGGTTTGACGTCACAAACACACCCAGCGTTCGCCCAACCACTCCCCCGTTTCTCCGGCCACTCCTGCATTTTTTCCGGAAACGGTAGCGTTTTCAGCCACACGCCCATAAAACGCCGTGTTTCCGCCCAGTAACACCCATTTCCTGTCAATCACATTACGATCGCCGGAGCGATGAAAAAGCCGTGAGTAAAAATACTATCTTCATTGTTAAATTACTTGGCGCAGTCGCAGTGCGAATATTGCGCATGCGTACTAAGCGGATTTTCATTGCGATGCGATGAAAAATACCGAGCGAACGACTCGGAATGAGGGCCATTGCTTTTATGACTGCAATGGTTAAAAAGGGAGAGCTATAAATCAATTTATCAGTGAATGATCGCAGTTTGAGCTGTTACATTTTACTGAACCACCTATCCCTCCACACTCACTACCTGTCCTCAGGATACATTTACCATCCCGGCAGACGGTATACCGGCGGTCATTTGACCGATGTTGGAATCCTGACACCACTTGGGAGACTGGTGCCGGCACACAGACAGCCAACATCCCGAAGGCGAGTATTGGAGGGAGGGTTAGGACCGGGGGAGGGGGTGTTAGGGAAGGCACTAGGAGGGGGGGGGGTTAGTCCTAGCTGCCACCCCCTGAGGGTTAGCCCTATCCGCCACCCCCCCAGAGGGTTAGGATTAGGATTAGGTATCATGTGACTGCTGGAATCCCGAGCGCCGGATGCCATACCCAACCCCCTTTACTTTTTCAGGCATTTCTATCTCTCCTCTCTCTATGGTGTTCCGATTGCCCACTTTCCCTTGTGCTTTTCTCTCTCTCTCCTTTGTTTAGAGCATCAGTTTCTGTAGTCCACTTTATCCTTATTTTTTCCAGTGTTTCACTATCTCTCTGATGTAATGAGGATGTATGGTCTAGAGGGATCAGTAATGCATTGTACTGTATAGAGGCGTCAGGGATGTAGCGTAGGGTATAGAGGCATCAGGGATGTAGCGTAGGTTATAGAGGCATCAGGAATGTAGCGTAGGGAATAGAGGCATCACGGATGTAGCGTAGGGTATAGAGGCGTCAGGGATGTAGCATAGGGAATAGAGGCGTCAGGGATGTAGCGTAGGGAATAGAGGCGTCAGGGATTTAGCTTAGGGAATATAGGCATCAGGGATGTACTAGCAGGTATATAGAGGTCAGTGTACTGTATAGAGGGGTCAGTAATGCAGTGATGGTTATAGAAAGGTCAGTGATGTAGTGTAGGGTATAGAGGGGTCAGTTATGTAGTGTGGGGTAAAGAGGGGTCAGTAAAGATACTAAGCTGAAGTACTTAGAACACTTCTTGAATTAAGACACAACCTGCAAGAAAAAGTATGCAATATGGGTGAAAAGGCAAATGTCAGAGGTCTGATACAAGTGACCAGCTCCACACCTTGCACCACATAGCGTTATGTTAAACTGGGATATGTTCTTTTTTGGTGTGTGTGTGTGTGTGTATGTGTGTGTGTGTGGGGGGGGGGGGGGGTGCCAAAGGAAATTTTTGCCATTGGCTCCTTTGGTCTAGAACCAGCCCTGATCACAAAATATTTTTGTCTGAGCAGACTGGACACTGATCAGCGTTGGCTCATTCTCAGCCCCCCGCCCAGCCTCTGCTGCCAACAGACTGCTATTAGCTAGTTAACCTTCTGCCTTCCCTATCTATGACACAGACTGCTGCTAATGCTACCAGAATGTTCCCAGTGGCTTCACACCAACAGTGAATCCCAGCCGATGATGTAGGGCAGCGTGTGGGGGAGGGGGTCAGTTGCTGTGGCTCCAACATGGTAACCGCCAATGGACTGCAATGCTTTATCGAAAGGGGGGGCGCCAGTCCCTTACTTTGCCAGGGGCGCTTGGACCCCTAGCTACACCTCTGTTGACCCTAACCGATACCCCTAAACTAACCATAATTCCTGCAGTAAAAATCCATGTTTCTATGTATATAGGGGGTCATTCTGAGTTGATCGCTTGCTGCCGTTGTTCGCTGCGTAGCAATCAGTTGAAAAAAAATGGCTAATCTGTGCATGCGCATGCTCCGTAATGTGCATGCGCATCGTACGGGTACAAAGTCCATTGTGGTTTTGCACTAGTTCTAGCGATTATTCCAATCACAGAACAGGCCACAAGGAGATTGACAGAAAGAGGGCGTTTCTGGGTGTCAACTGACCGTTTTCAGGGAGTGCTTGGAAAAATGCAGGCGTGGCAGAAGAAATGCAGACGTGGCTGGGCATTCGCTGGATGGGTGTGTGACATCAAAAGCCGTCCCTCGGTTGTTAGAATCAACGCACACGAAGTGTAACTACAGTGCTGGTCTTATTTTGAAACGATTTTGCAGGCGCTCTGCTGCTCAAGTGTTCGCACTTCTCCAAAGTGAATATACACTCTCCAGTGGGCAGCGACAATGCGTTTGCATGGCTGCTAAAAACTGCTAGCGAGCAATCAACTCAGAATGACCCCCATAGTGTATTGCAAGAAAATATCTGTAAATCCAATGGTACCGTAAGTGCGGTATATACTCGCACTTCTTTGCGGGGTGAGAACATCTCCCCTAAGTGAAGTCAGCCCTATGAATAGAGTTTGTGTGATCCCTGTGCAGCAGTCACAGAAAGGGTTCATCTCTGCAGTTTGTCACTCAAATTACATTGCTGCATTTTTTCTAGAAGTGGATCTGAGAGCTGTTACCCGCAGACCAGCTACAATAATTATCCTGGGTACTCACTAGACCAGTGGTTCTCAAACTGCACCCTGGGGTGCCTCAGGACACTTGCAGGGGTGCCTTGGATTGGTGGTCCAGGACCAATTCAAAATATTTATAGTTAGTGTTATAGGCAAAACCAGTGCTGTTGGCTGGCAATCATAACATATGTGCACAAGCAGAAGCAAATCCTGTCCCCTACCAAAGGGCCAGTGCTAGGGTGTTTGGCGCCTCCCTGCAAACTATTAATTTGGGCCCTCTCTCCAATACTTAATAAAGGGACAGTGCGCTCCTTAAAAAAAGAAGGTGTGGTATCACAAGGAAGGGGCATGGCCACACAATAGCACCCCAAATAAAAATACGCCACACAGTAGCACTATCTTATTGTCATTACACCGCATGTAATAATAATAATAATAATAATAATAATACCCACAGTCGCAGTGCCCTTTATACACATAACCACCATATCAGTGCAGCTTACACACATAATGCCAACAGTAGCAGTGCCCCTTCTACACATGCCCACGGTGGCAATCCTTTACATGGCAAATATCAACCTGGTTTTGCCATGTAAAGGATTGCCACTTTAAAAAACAAACAATAAAAAAAAAAAAAACAACAGGAAAAAACACAAAATGTCTCACTTTCTGATTCTCACACCCTATTACATTCCTCCCTATATATTTAAATGTTTCTATTACTGTATGTTCCCTCTTCCCTTCTCCAAACTATACACATCAACATTTTTTAGTATTTCCAGGTAAGTTTTGTGATGTAGGCCATGCACAATTTTAGTTGCCCTAATGTATTTACAGCCTTCTGGAGATATGGCTTCTGGAACTGAACACAGGATTCTAAATGTGGCTGTACCAAGGACCTATACAGTGGCATTACAGGTTGAGTATCCCTTATCCAAAATGCTTGGGACCAGAGGAATTTTGGATATCGGATTTTTCTGTATTTTGGAATAATTGCATACCATAACGAGATATTATGGTGATGGGACCTAAATCTAAGCACAGAATGCATTTATGTTTCATATACACCTTGGCCCTCATTCCGAGTTGTTCGCTCGGTATTTTTTATCGCATCGCAGTGAAAATCCGCTTAGTACGCATGCGCAATGTTCGCACTGCGACTGCGCCAAGTAACTTTACTATGAAGAAAGTATTTTTACTCACGGCTTTTTCATCGCTCCGGCGATCGTAATGTGATTGACAGGAAATGGGTGTTACTGGGCGGAAACACGGCGTTTCAGGGGCGTGTGGCTGAAAACGCTACCGTTTCCGGAAAAAACGCAGGAGTGGCCGGGGAAACGGTGGGAGTGCCTGGCCGAACGCTGGGTGTGTTTGTGACGTCAACCAGGAACGACAAGCACTGAACTGATCGCACAGGCAGAGTAAGTCTGGAGCTACTCTGAAACTGCTAAGTAGTTAGTAATCGCAATATTGCGAATACATCGGTCGCAATTTTAAGAAGCTAAGATTCACTCCCAGTAGGCGGCGGCTTAGCGAGTGTAACTCTGCTAAATTCGCCTTGCGACCGATCAACTCGGAATGAGGGCCCTTATACACACAGCCTGAAGGTCATTTTAGCCAATATTTTTTATAACTTTGTGCATTAAACAAAGTGTGTGTACATTCACAGAATTCATTCATGTGTCATATACACCTTATACACACAGTCTGAAGTTCATTTAATACAATATTTTTAATAACTTTGAGTATTAAACAAAGTTTGTGTACACTGAGCCATCAAAAAACAAAGGTTTCACTATCTCAGTCTCACTCAAAAAAGTCCGTATTTCGGAATATTCCGTATTTCGGAATATTTGGATATGGGATACTCAACCTGTATTACTTTTTTCTGCTACTGGTTCTTTAACCTATGCAAACAAGCATCTGACTTGCCTTTCCTATTGCTTTGTTACATTGCTCACCTGAAATAGTAATACTTAGATAGCTTTCCTCTTGCCATTATAATGCCCTTAATATTATAGTTAGCCTTTGCATTTTTGCACGTGTATGATTTTGCATTTTTTGGCATTAAATGTTGCCATGTTCTTGACCATTCCTCTAGTCCAGGGGCAGAACTGCCAGAGACAACGGAGTCAGTTGCCGCCGGGCTCCAGCCCTGAAGGGGCTCCAGCCCTAAAGGGGCTTCCTCCATTGCCCCCCGGCTGTTACGTGCCCTTCCTACTAAATAGACAAAGGCGCTACCAGCAGGGTCTCGCAGTTTGTACATTCCATGCCGTAACACCCTTCTTTCCACCTTTTTCAAGACCCAGCCCAGCAGCCTCGCCGCTGCCACCACCGCTAGCTGCAGCACTGCCAGCGGTGGGGTGCCCCTGCTTCTTCTCACACCACAGATAGCTGGGCAGCACTGCAACTGCCTGCCTGATTGCTCCGCCCCCTTCCGGCTCCCAAGCACCTCTGCTGCCCAGTGATCCAGGAGCCTGCTGCTAGGAAGAAGTGGCCGAGCTTCAGCAAGCGAGTCTGGACACTGGCGGAGGAAGCCATGATAACCAGATAATGGGGAGTGGAGAGCCAGTTCCAAGGTAATACTTTATACAGCTGGTTGAGATCCTGGTCGGTGGATATGGATTCCAAGAAAACCCTGGAGGTGCTTCCTTTCAAGGGAGACACTCTCTTTGGAGAAGACCTCAATAAGATTGTAGCTGATCTGGCTACTGCTAAAACAGCTTGCCTACCTCGTATGACTCCTACCACGCAGAAGGCTAAAAGTACTTTCCCTTGGCCCTTTCATCCCTCAGGTAAAGCGTACCCAAGGTCAGGCATACCCAAAGCAAGCTCATGCTTCCAGACCTGCCAAGCCCAGACTGAAGCAAGCCTGGGCTGCCCATCAGCCTGCTTCCAAAACGGACAAGCCTGCCACATGACGGTGCAGGCCTCCCTCTGGGGGATCCCAGGGTGGGGGGCCCGACTTCTAGGTTTGGCATAGAAAGGTATAATTCTAAGCTAGAGAATTCTGTTTGGAGCTCACCTTGTACTTTGTGAAGAAATAATCAGCATTGTGGCTGAGCAGATACATGTAGTGTGTGGCTGCAAACTGCATGGATCTGCTGCGTTGTAATGCTGATACTTTTTTTTTGCAAAGTACCAATAGCTTCATATAATGTTCACAATTTTTATGCAGGATCAAATAGCTCAATAGGTAGGGTGTTTGATTAGAATTCAACAGGTTATAGGTTTGAATCCTGGGTATGGTAGTTTGAGATGTGTTATTTAATAAAGTATGTTGTTCTGACTGCTGGGATATCATACTAAATAAATGGAGTTGATCAATTTTTTTTGTATTTTTTTTTTAAACTAGGAACAATTTCCAGATACTTTTCTTTATAACTGAGATTGCCCCCTGGAACTTCACATCAGTTGACAACTATGCATGAGTGGGCAGTCCTTGCTCTGGATCTGCCCACCCATTTATGTGCCGTCATAAAAGAAAGCACAACTGACAGTTATCCTGGGCGTACACTACACAATTATCTGTCAGGCTATCTATCCAGTCCGGATGGATGGAATGAAAATCTGGTAATGTATAGTAGCAAATGTCAATTAACCATTTGCTCCCAAACACTAGAAAAGTGGTCAAAAATGGTCATTACACAAATTGGTTAAACCCAAAATTTAACCAATTTGTTTAGGGGACCATGTTTGTCCATTTTCTAGTGTTTGAGAGTAAATCGTTGATGGTCATTTGCTCACATAGATAACCGGATTTCTATTCCAACCAGCCAGTGTTGGAGATATGGTCTGCCAGATTACATAATGCATACCAGAGCCATAACTAGACTTTTTGGTGCCCTGTGACAGAGAATTATATGCCCCCCCCCCTCCCCTCCCCATTTTTGCAATATGGACAAAAGGCGCATGCCTTGTGGGGAAGGGGCATAACAAGATTGGTCTCAGAGAAAGCACATGAGATATGAAGATATATCTAGTATACTTGACACTCAATGGTTTGTGGTATTGCCGGGGTGCCCTCCTTAAATGCATATACAGTCACACATGGCGTGTTTGTGCAAATGGCATATCAGCAGTCAGCACTAACTGGTGACATGCCATTTGTAAAAGTAAGCCATGTGTGACTAATATATAAACATACTTTATTAAATAACACCTCAAACTATCATACCCAGGATTCAAATCTATAACCTGTTGAATTCTAATCAAACACCCTACCCATTGAGCTACTTGATCCTGCATCTATTCTAACCTCCAAAAACAGATTCAGTTGCATTTTCCAGCGTGTTTTGTTTGCGCCTTTGCAAATGTCTTACATCGACAAACTTATTTAGTACTATTTTGCAAATAGGGTTACATTGTCGCAACATTGTGTTCCCTAATTGCTTGATTTTTTAAATGCAACAATTGATAAAGACACCTGATAATTGCTCTGTGGAGTGTTATTTTGTGTCTACTTCTTATCTACATTTAATTCCCTACCTCTAATCAAGGCATTTTTAAATGCTGGGGGCTGCCAGGACGTGAGGCCTACCTAGACTTTAGATCGGAATTTGAATGTACTTGTGAACTAACTTAATTTCCTACTTCTAAATTCATTCCTAAATTCACTACTTACATTAATCCTGTAGTTGGGCATTTTGAGCCTTCAATTGTGGGTATTGTTTTGTGTCCAGACCAGCAGCTGGTGGTGTGCATTTGCTGGAAAGGCATCGAAGACCTCCGATATGCTGCATCTCCTGATGTGTGTCTCCCTCAAGTGGCTGTCAGCAAATGCATGCTAGACACCCCATTCCAAGCTGATTGTGACATCACGGAACATGCATCATAGAACAGGCATCCTAGAATATGGGTCTTCAACCTGCGACCCTCCAGCTGCTGTGGAACTACATATACCAGCATGCCCTGCCTCAGTTTTAGCATACCTTAATAGCAAAACTGTGGCAGGGCATGCTGGGATGTGTAGTTTCACAGCAGCTGGAGGGCCACAGGATGAAGACCCATGTGCTAGAGCCAAGCCGCAGGTACATTGAATGCTAGCAAGCTGAATGTTTAAATCCTTTTTGTTCCGCAGCATTCCAATGCGGAAGATTCCATGGAACCAGAGATTATTCCATTGAGAAGGACATGCTGTCTGGATGACTGCACTGTGCAAATTAAATCACAGAGCCAGTTGGCTTGTGGGTGGCTCTGGTGACTGGGTGGTTGGGTGGGCGGTGTGTCAGAGGTGGAGCACATGCAAATGAATGTGTATCATCCTGCTAGTGAGAGTGAAAACTCATGCAGGAGTGTGCCTGCTTGTCAGTGGGTTATGCACCTTGCCAGGCGTCAAATCTACATGGAGCAGCTTGAGGGGACAAGAGCAGGTTTGCAAAATATAGATAGAAGAGCATATATGCTGGCGCATTCTCCATGATTGTGTCAGCTTATGTTTTGGTGCACTGCACTTTCCTCCACTAAGTTTTAGCCATTTTGGTTAAACGCAAGTGTAGTTGCTTCTCGCCCTTTTGGCTGTGATCTTGTATCGTGGTTGAAGAGTCTGCTGGAGGGATTGTTTTCTTCATTGACGAGAGACTAAAGATATTACAGGATGGAAGGCTTGGGAACACTATCTGTTTTTCAGTTGTGGAAGAGTTGAAAGACAGCTTTTCCTTGCCAATATCTCTCTTTTGCAAAGAGCTACGCATTGGAAAATTCAGGGCTATACCGTGTAGATGAAGCACTAACAGGAGGCTTTAAAATTTTCATTCTAGTTTCCTTCGTTTGGGAGAAAAATGCAAAGGTACAAGACAGCTTTTCTTTGCCAATATCTCTCTTTTGTAAAGAGCTGCACATTGGAAAATTCAGGGCTATGCCGTGTAGATGATGGCCTAACAGGAGGCTTTAAAATTTTCTTTCTAGTGTCCTTCGTTTGGGAGAAAAATGCAAAGGTACAAGACAGCTTTTCCTTGCCAATATCTCTCTTTTGCAAAGAGCTGCGCATTGGAAAATTCAGGGCTATGCCGTGTAGATGATGGCCTAACAGGAGGCTTTAAAATTTTCTTTCTAGTGTCCTTCGTTTGGGAGAAAAATGCAAAGGTACAAGACAGCTTTTCCTTGCCAATATCTCTCTTTTGCAAAGAGCTACGCATTGGAAAATTCAGGGCTATACCGTGTAGATGAAGCAATAACAGGAGGCTTTAAAATTTTCATTCTAGTGTCCTTCGTTTGGGAGAAAAATGCAAAGGTAGCTTGTGCCATCACCACTCTGCTCCTTGTGCCGCCTTGGCGGTTTACATGAGCCACTGCGGTGACGTTGACTGACTGGATCAGAACCGGTTGGTCGCAAAGTAAGGTCTCCGCTTGACGTAGGGCATTGTATATGGCCCCTAGTTTCAGGATGTTGATGTGAAGACAAGTCTCTTGACTTGACCAAAGACCTTGGAAATTTCTTCCCTGTGTGACTGCTCCCCAACCTTGGAGGCTTGCATCTGTGGTCACCAGGATCCAGTCCTGAATGCCGAATCTGCGTCACTCGAGAAGGTGAGCACTCTGCAGCCACCACAGGAGTGATACCCTGACCCTGGGGGACAGGGTGATCAACCAATGCATCTGTAAATGTGACCCAGACCACTTGTCCAGTAGGTCCCATTGGAAAGTCCTCGCATGGAACCTGCCGAATGGAATGGCTTTGTATGATGCCACCATCTTTCCCAGGACTCGAGTGCAGTGATGCACTGACACAAGTTTTGGTTTCAATAGGTTCCTGACAAGAGTCATGAGTTCCTGGGCCTTTTCTATCGGGAGATAAACCCTCTTCTGGTCTGTGTCCAGAATCATGCCCAAGAAAGACAGACGAGTCGTAGGAACCAACTGCGACTTTGGGATATTGAAAATCCAGCCGTGTTGCTGTAACACTTTCAGTGAAAGTGATACGCTGTTCAGCAACTGCTCTCTTGATCTCGCTTTTATGAGATCGCTCAAGTACGGGATAATTATGACACATTGCTTGCGCAGGAGAACCATAATTTCCACCATTACCTTGGTGAAAATTCTATGGGCCGTGCAGAGACCAAACAGCAACGTCTGAAATTGGCAATGACAGTCCTGTACCGCAAATCTGAGGTACGACTGATGAGATGGATAAATTTGGACATGAAGGTATGCATCCTGTACACAAATGCGGACAACAGGTGTCAAGCCGTGTGTTGCCTTTGTCAAGCTGTAATAAGTAGGGGTAAGGACGTTAACCACCTCAGAACATCCTCCCTTATACGTCACCTGCAGCGCATTAATCATAAGTCAGTGACAAGTTCAAAAACTTTGGATGACAGCGGAAGCAGTCCACTGACCACTAAATCCCTTCCTCTTGTAACCAAGCTCCTGCAAACCACACCACCAACTCCCTCAGTGTCAATTTCCTCCTTAGACAGGAGAGCCAATAGTCCTGCAGGCCATGTCACTGGCAAGTCTGACGAGTCCTCTCCTGCCTGGGATTCCTCCGATGCATCCTTTAGTGTAACGCCTACTGCTGCTGGCGCTGCTGTTGTTGCTGCTGGGAGTCGATCGTCATCCCAGAGGGGAAGTCGGAAGACCACTTGTACTACTTCCAGTAGGCAATTGACTGTCCAACAGTCCTTTGCGAGGAAGATGAAATATCACAGCAGTCATCCTGCTGCAAAGCGGATAACTCAGGTCTTGTCAGCCTGGGTGGTGAGAAACGTGGTTCCGGTATCCATCGTTAATTCAGAGGCAACTAGAGACTTGATTGAGGTACTGTGTCAACGGTACCAAATGCCATCTAGGTTCCATTTCTCTAGGCAGGCGATACCGAAAATGTACACAGACCTCAGAAAAAGAGTCACCAGTGTCCTAAAAAATGCAGTTGTACCCAATGTCCACTAGTCCACATGTCCGTGGTTAAGTGGAGCAGGGCAGACTCAGGACTATATGACTGTGACAGCCCACTGGGTAGATGTATTGCCTCCCGCAGCAAGAACAGCAGCGGCGGCACCAGTAGCAGCATCTCGCAAATGCCAACTCGTTCCTAGGCAGGCTACGCTTTGTATCACCGCTTTCCATAAGAGGCACACAGCTGACAACCTCTTACGGAAACTGAGGAACATCATCGCAGAATGGCTTACCCCAATTTGACTATCCTGGGGATTTGTGACATCGGACAACGCCACCAATATTGTGCGTGCATTACATCTGGGCAAATTCCAGCACGTCCCATGTTTTGCACATACATTGAATTTGGTGGTGCAGAATTATTTAAAAAACGACAGGGGCATGCAAGAGATGCTGTCGGTGGCCCGAAGAATTGCGGGCCACTTTCTGCATTCAGCCACCGCGTGCCGAAGACTGGAGCACCACCAAACATTCCTGAACCTGCCCTGCCATCCTCTGAAGCAAGAGGTGGTAACGAGGTGGAATTCAACCCTCTATATGCTTCAGAGGATGGAGGAGCAGCAAAATGCCATTCAAGCCTATACATCTACCCACGATATAGGCAAAGGAGGGGGAATGCACCTGACTCAAGCGCAGTGGAGAATGATTTCAACGTTGTGCAAGGTTCTGCAATCCTTTGAACTTGCCACACGTGAAGTCAGTTCAGACACTGCCAGCCTGAGTCAGGTTATTCCCCTCATCAGGCTTTTGCAGAAGAAGCTGGAGACATTGAAGGAGGAGCTAAAACAGAGCGATTCCGCTAGGCATGTGGGACTTGTGGATGGAGCCCTTAATTCGCTTAACCAGGATTCAATCTGTTGAAATCAGAGCAATAAATTTTGGCCACTGTGCTCGATCCTAGATTTAAAACCTACATTGTATCTCTCTTTCCTGCAGACACAAGTCTGCAGAGGTTCAAAGACCTGCTGGTGAGAAAATTGTCAAGTCAAGCGGAACGTGACCCGTCAACAGCTCCTCCTTCACATTCTCCCGCAACTGGGGGTGCGAGGAAAAGGCTAAGAATTCCGAGCCCACCCGCTGGCGGTGATGCAGGGCAGTCTGGAGTGAGTGCTGACATCTGGTCCGGACTGAAGGACCTGGCAACGATTACTGACATGTCGTCTACTGTCACTGCATATGATTCTGTCACCTTTGAAAGAATGGTGGAGGATTATATGAGTGACCGCATCCAGGTAGGCACGTCAGACAGTCCGTATGTATACTGGCAGGAAAAAGAGGCAATTTGGAGGCCCTTGCACAAACTGGCTTTATTCTACCTAAGTTGCCCTCCCTCCAGTGTGTACTCCAAAAGAGTGTTTAGTGCAGCCGCTCACCTTGTCAGCAATCGGCGTACGAGGTTACTTCCAGAAAATGTGGAGAAGATGATGATCATCAAAATGAATTATAATCAATTCCTCCGTGGAGACATTCACCAGCAATTGCCTCCAGAAAGTACACAGGGATCTGAGATGGTGGATTCCAGTGGGGACGAATTAATAATCTGTGAGGAGGGCGATGTACACAGTGAAAGGGGTGAGGAATCGGAGGATGATGAGGTGGACATCTTGCCTCTGTAGAGCCAGTTTGTGCAAGGAGAGATTGATTGCTTCTTTTTTGGTGGGGGTCCAAACCAACCAGTCATTTCAGTCAGCCGTGTGGCAGACCCTGTTGCTGAAATGATGGGTTCGTCAATGTTTTTCTTTTCAATCTAAGCCCCTGCAGTTTTCTGTAAGAATCTGCTTCGCTATGATGATCAACAAGTCACAAGGGCAAATACTCAGGGCTGGAGGCGTAGATCTTAGGACCAGCTGCTACAAGCATGGCAAAGGTGTCACTATCATTGGTGACACCCAGAGAGGCAGCGAGGGAGATTGTAATGCAGTGCGCGCAGATAAGCAGCGCAATGGTAAAATGGAGGCATGGTCTCATAGGTAGGGGTGTGGCCTGTTGGCCTGAATCTCCATTTTGTTGCTCCGGGTATCCCGGGGGTTGAGTGCTGCACCCGGGGACTAGTGTGTGAGTGGTGCTGGCTCCTGCACAGTGACAGAAACTGGGTGTTGCACGTAATGTCACAGTGAAACACCCATATTCTGTCACTGAAGAGGAGCCGGCACTTTGGTGTCACCCCCCTTGGCGGGTGACACTCGGGTGTGGGCCGCAACCCCGTTGTGATGCCACTGACCCATGGGAAGCTTTACGTGGCTTACCCATGTGTTAGTAGCCCCAAGCATCTTTTGTGTTAGTCCCTGAAGAAAAACTTCAAATATTTACAAATAAATTTTGTAATCAATGGGCCTAATTCAGTAAGGATTGCAAATTCTGCTAAGTAACAGAATTTGCAATCCTTTGGTTCGCATGCTGGGGCCACCCAGCATGCCGCCTCCCTTCTTGACCACGCTGAAATTGCAGTCGCAGTGCAGTTCAGCGTGATCATAAAAAATGGGTTAGCCTCCTGTTGGTGCAGACTGTATGTGTGCGCAGGAAGCCGCCACCATTTTTGTGATCGCAGCTGCTGCATGTGATGTCATGCAACCGCTCTGACCACGCCTCCTGTTTCTCCGTTGCCGACCCCATTTTGAAGCCCTGCCCACGCACCGCTCCATCTCTGACTTGGAAATGGAGTGTTGCTGACCCCCCCCCCCCCCCCAGCACCGATTGACAGTCAGAGGCGATCGCATTAACTGCGGGGTGCCGCAGAAAATGCAGGCGCATGCGTATGCTCTTAGCAATTTTTGCAGTTGGACTGCTTATTGCGATTGCAATCCAACCTGAATCAGGCTCTATTACCTATCACAATGCACTGCGGGTAGTACAAAATGGGGTTAATATAAGAGAAAACCCCCCAGAGCTGTGCTCCTTAACTGTCCCTGGTGGCTAGTGGAGCAGCTGCCCAGTAATCAGTGTCCACGCCAGTGCGCACATGGCCCGCCCCCTACAGCCACGCTGGATCACGGTATAGTGTGGGCACAGAAGTCCCTTACCTCCCTTTCATCAGCGGCCTCGTGATCCCGGAGGGCGGTGTGTGTGTGACTGACCTTAGGAAGAAACCGGAGCCTCCGCTGCAGTGACCCAGCAACCAGGGCGCGGGAGTATACTGCGCCGCTGGGAGTGATGGAGCTGCAGTAAAGATGTCTATTAGACCTAGCCTGCTGCAGCCCTTGTAGATTCTTATAAAAAAAAGTTCTTCTTTTCTTGTCAAAATTAATAGCTAAGAATAGGCTGCCTGAGGCAGCCCCCTCTTAAGTGGCCTGCTACTGAAGGCACCAACTACAAACTGTGCTCCCTGTTCATGGAAGCGAGGTTATAGAGGAGGGGGCGCTGAGCATCTTGGGAACAGTCAAAAGCTTTGAGCCTGTTGGTGCCTCAGATCAAGATCCTACTCTACACCCCAATGTGAATCCTTGTGGAGTCCAGTGTACCCCACAGAAGAAATGAATGTGTCACACCCATTGGCAGCAACATTAGAATAGCTGCTGATGGGCACAATTGAGAAAGGAAGGGGGGAAAACATTTGAATCCAGCACATATATGTAATTTGAATATGTAATTTGTACCTTCCTACTTTAAAATGTAATGGATGAACCTCACCCTGTGAGAACTATCTTCATGATCAAGAGATCTCATACGCAAGAAAAGCATGTGCTGGGATAGGGCTGTGGAGGGCGGCTGCTCGGGCACACACCCGTCAAGTTAAGGAGATTCAACTGAGGAAGCACAAGGGAACTGCAGGGAGACCACATATTTTCAGATGAACATGAGAGGGCGGAAGGCTGCCTAATACTGAAGCACCCTCAAACATCAAACCATATGCAACAACTAGTACAAGCATTCCTGGGGAAAGGTCTGCAGCAGACGGATTTGCATACGGTGATGTCATCCAAGCAATGGGCATAGTTGGCTGCAACCCTCGTCTGCATATGAAAAGAGAAAATGGTCACGCAGGGCATGGCGGCCTTTGTGGGGTTGCGCTTGGATGACCCCTAGATCGCTTTATACACCCCCATCAGTGTGGGGCTCATGTTGGCCATGCCCAAGCCCCTGAAGCATTCAAGCTGATTTCTTGCAGCAGCTGGACCCACTAACAGCTCCAGAGTTGCTCTACAAGACAAGTAAAAGGGTGTGAGCCCTGCACCACCACCTGTAGTTTGCATACACACATATATAGGACAGCATCTCTTATATGCCCCAGGGGCAATAAAATAGTAGCCTTATCTAGGGTATCCGTCCATGCCGCTACAGAACTACACACCCAGGCCGACGCAATTGCCGGTCTGAGTAAGGTACCTGAATGTGTATAAATGGACTTCAGGGTAATCTCCTATTTGCGGTCAGCAGACTCTTTGAGGGTAGCTGTATCCTGGGACGGGAGGGCTACCTTCTTGGATAAGCGTGTTAATGCTTTGTCCACCCAAGGGGAGGATTCCCATCGTAACCTATCCGTTGATGGGAAAGGGGAATCCTTTTGGAAATCTGCTGGAGATTCCCAAGCTTTTTCACATAACTCGTTCAGCTCGTGTGAGGGGGGAAAGGTTACCTCAGGCTTCTTTCCCTTGTACATATGTACCCTCTTGTCAGGGACAGGGGGTTCCTCTGTGATGTGCAAAACATCTTTTATTGCCATAATCATATATCGAATGGATTTTGCCAATTTTGGCTGTAACTTTGCATCATCGTAATCGCCACTGGAGTCAGAATCCGTGTCGGTATCTGTGTCAACAATCTGGGATAGTGGGCGCTTATGAGACCCTGACAGTCCCTGCAACATAGGATCAGGCATGGGTTGAGTCCCTGACTGTCCCAAAGCTTCAGCCTTGTCTAATCTTTTGTACAATGAGTTTACACTAGCATTTAAAACATTCCACATATCCATCCAATCAGGTGTCAGCGGAGACACCACATTCATTTGCTCCCGCTCCTCTCTAATATAGCCTTCTTCCTCAGACATGTCGACACACGTGTACCGACACACCACACACACAGGGAATACTTTTTCTGAAGACAGTTTCCCCACAAGGCCCTTTGGAGAGACAGAGAGAGAGTATGCCAGCACACTCCCCAGCGCTATATAACCCAGGAATAACACAGTAACTTAATGTTTGTCCAGTAGCGCTGCTGTATGTAATTTGCGCCGAATTATGTGCCCCCCCTCTCTTTTCAACCCTCTTCTCTACCGTGGTATAAGCAGGGGAGAGTCCGGGGAGCTTCCTCTCAGCGGTGCTGTGGAGAAAAAATGGCGCTGGTGAGTGCTGAGGGAGAAGCCCCGCCCCCTCGGCGGCGGGCTTCTGTCCCGCTTAAACTGTAAAATTGGTGGGGGCTCATACATATATACAGTGCCCAGCTGTATATATGTTATATTTTTGCCAAAAAGAGGTTTATATTGCTGCCCAGGGCGCCCCCCCTGCGCCCTGCACCCTTATAGTGACCGGAGTATGTGAGGTGTATGGGAGCAATGGCGCACAGCTGCAGTGCTGTACGCTACCTCAGTGAAGATCATGAACTCTGTGGAGCCCGTCTATCCCCATGGTCCTTACGGAGTCCCCAGCATCCTCTAGGCCGTTAGAGAAACTAGGATTTTAATACCTACCGGTAAATCCTTTTCTCTTAGTCTGTTGAGGATGCTGGGCACCCGTCCCAGTGTGTACTGTGTCTGCAGTTATTAAATGGCCATTAACTCCAGAACATTTATGTGGAGACAACCTTCCTGACTTGACCATCTTCCTTGGACGTTTTCCCCCTGTGTGACTGCTCCCCAGCCTCGGAGGGTTGCATCTGTGGTCCCTAGGATCCAGTCCTGGATCCCGAACCATCGCCCCTCAAGGAGGTGAGAACTGTGCAGCCACCAATGGAGTGAGATTCTGGTCTTGGAAGACAGGATTATCCTCCGGTGCATGTGTAGGTGGGATCCGGACCAATTGTCCAACAGGTCCCACTGGAACACTCTGGCATGGAACCTGCCAAACTGAATGGCCTCGTAGGCCACAACCATCTTCCCCAGCAACTGAATGCATTGATGGATTAACACTCTTGCTGGTTTCAGAATTTGTTTGACCAGACTCTGGATCTCCATAGCCTTTCCACTGGAAGAAAACCTCTTCTGTGTCCAGTATGTGTTATGATTCCAGCACTCTGGTCAGAGAAGATCTTATGGCAAGGACCGGAGCACTGGAACGGAATGCTGGGGAAGGGAGCAGGACAGGAAAATAGCCCCTTGCGCCCTAACTCTGTTGTCTCACCCGTGTTGTCAGAAATCCCCTGCGAGACTATGGTTTCTTGAGCCCTTGGCAGCCGCGTTTGAAGGGCGGATCATGTCTGCCCAACTTCGATGCGCCCCGGTCTTAATGAGAGACAAAGGGAAACCCGAGACAGGGTGATAACAAGAGGCCCTCTAACTAAACAACCAGGCCAGGGGATAAGCAAACTCAAAACTATAATATGTGCGGAGAAACCGCCAGGAAAAAGGACAACCAAAATATCCACTTGTCCAATTCTCCTACCCGGCACCGCCGAGTACCAGAGAGGACTTGTGGAAGCGGAACCCTCCGCAAATGCTACAAACACAAAATATAAAAGGTAAAGTGGCTGAGCCGCAACACACGGCAGAGCCGCAACTCACGAACACCACTGGATATAAAACGGTGATCAGTCAGGACTCCAGGGAACCAAACGACCTCTTGGGATGAGATGACAACTCCCGAATACCGGACTTCTGCGGACTGGAATGACCGGATACAGCAGGACTGGAAACAGACTCTCAGCAAACAAAGGCAGCATGCAGGAAGCTATTACCGGCATCTGTGAGAAGCCCTGGGAGTGTATTTAACAAGGAGTCCTCCAATCAGCTGCTAATGGCTGATTAGAATAAATGCCGTGCAGCTGCCTTGCTGCACGGCCAGAGAGCAGGTGAATATCTTAATTTCCTAAAGCCTAGAAACGGGGAACGCGGTCCGCCAGTGGCGTCCCCGTTGCAAGGGTCCGTGCAGCTCAGCGCGCCCGGCGTCTAGCGTTGCTAGGGAGCCGGCGGCTGTACGTGCACGGCATCTCTAGTTGCTAGGCGCCGGGCCGCGCAGACCATCAAGCGGACCCCGGCGCCTAACAGTACCCCCCCCTTGAGGAGGGTTCAAGGAACCCCTAAAGCCAGGTTTCTGAGGAAATTCCCGAAAAAATGCCCTCTTGAGCCTCGGGGCATGAAGATCCTTATCCAGGACCCAAGACCTTTCCTCCGGACCATAGCCTTTCCAGTGAACCAGAAAATACAGCCGATCCCGGGACAATTTGGAATCGAGAACCTTCTCTACCATGAACTCCTGTTGTCCCTGTACATCCACTGGAGATCTACCCTGAGAGATCTTCCGAGGAAATCTACTGGAAGAAACGTATTGTTTCAACAGGGAACAATGAAACGTATTTCCAATCCTGAGAGATCTTGGTAAACGTAACCGAAAGGCAACTGGGTTGACTCTTTTAATAATAAGAAATGGCCCAATAAATTTGGGTCCCAGTCTAGCTGAGGATTGTCGAAGCCTGATGTTGCGAGTCGACAACCACACCCTATCTCCCACCTTAAAAGTGCAAGGACGTCGGAGCCTGTCAGAAAGTTTCTTCTCTCGAAAAGCCGCTTTTCTGAGAGCAAGGTGCACCTTTTTCCAAATGGCTCTGAGATGGGAGGTTAAGGTAAGCGAGGAGACTGAGGAATGATGAAAAAAAGAATTAGCTCTGGGGTGAAAACCAAAAACTGAAAAGAATGGAGACTCTTTAGTGGAGGAATGACAAGAATTATTGTAAGCAAATTCAGCCAACAGAAGAAACTCGGACCAATTATTCTGGAGTTTGGCTGAATACAAGCGCAAATATTGTTTCAATGATTGGTTAACTCGTTCGGTTTGCCCGTTGGATTGTGGGTGGTAACCGGATGTTAACGACAATTTCATCTTCAATGAGGCACAAAAACATTTCCAGAATTGTGCGATGAATTGTGGACCCCGATCAGAAACAATATCAGTAGGCAACCCATGAAGCCTGAATACATGGCGGAGAAACAAAACTGCCAACCCTTGGGCAGAAGGCAATCGGGGAAGAGCAATAAAATGAGCCATTTTACTAAAACGGTCCACTACCACCCATATGACTCGGAATCCGGCTGAAAGGGGAAGGTCAACCACAAAATCCATGGAAATATGAGACCACGGCCTGAGAGGAACATTTAAGGGCATAAGTTGCCCGATGGGCAAGGAACGGGGAACCTTATGCTGTGCACAAACCTGACATGAATAAACAAATTCCTTGACGTCTTTAGAAAGACCAGGCCACCATACTGAGCGAGAGACTAACTCCAATGTCTTAGAGACTCCTGGATGCCCTGAAACTTTGTTATCATGGAATTCCGTTAAAACAGTAACTCTCAAAAACTCAGGGACGTAAAGACGACCAGCAGGAGTAATTCTAGGAGCTTGGTGTTGAAGCTGTTTTAACTGGGTAAATAAATCTTGTGTGAGGCCCGCCCAGATGACCGAAGATGGAAGTATGGGGGTAACAGGATTGTTATTGTGAACCGGAAGAAAGCTATGTGACAGGGCATCAGCCTTAGTATTCTTGGAACCAGGCCTGAAAGTGATTATAAATTTGAAACGCGTAAAAAATAATGCCCAACGTGCCTGCCGGGCATTAAGCCGCTTAGCCGATTCAATGTATTGCAGGTTCTTATGGTCAGTCAATACCGAAATAGTATGTTTTGCTCCCTCCAGCCAATGCCTCCACTCCTCGAAAGCCCATTTTACCGCCAGTAACTCCCGATTACCAACGTCATAGTTGGATTCAGCGGAGGAGAATTTCCTGGACATAAAGGCACAAGGATGTAACTCCAGAGACTCCGGATCCTTTTGAGAAAGGATAGCCCCCACTCCAACCTCCGAGGCATCAACCTCCACCACAAAGGGCAATTCCGGATTAGGATGTCTGAGGACTGGAGCCGAGACAAAGTCTTGTTTCAAGGCCCGGAAGGACAACTCAGCTTCACGCGACCAGTTGGTAGGATCCGCTCCTTTCTTTGTCAGAGCTACAATGGGAGCAACCAGGTCAGAAAAAGAATGAATGAACCTCCTATAATAATTCGCAAACCCTAAAAAACGCTGAATTGCTTTTAAATTGGTGGGTTGCGCCCAACTAAGGATGGCCTGGAGTTTCTTTGGTTCCATGGAAAATCCCTGAGGGGAAATTATGTACCCTAAAAAAGATACTTCCGTGACATGAAACTCACACTTCTCCAGCTTGGCATATAAATGATTCTCACATAACTTTTGAAGAACCAGACGCACCTGGGTAACATGTTGTTCCATTGATTTAGAAAAAATCAGGATGTCGTCTAAGTAAACGACCACGAATTTCCCTAGGAAGTCACGGAGCACATCGTTAATGAGGTCTTGAAAAACTGCCGGAGCATTGGACAGGCCGAACGGCATCACCAGGTATTCGTAGTAACCCGACTGAGTACTGAAGGCCGTTTTCCACTCATCTCCAGATTTAATTCGGATGAGGTTGTACGCTCCTCTAAGGTCAATTTTAGAAAAAAATCACAGCAGAACGTAACTGATCAAAGAGTACAGAAATCAACGGCAAAGGATAGGTGTTTATAACTGAGATCTTATTCAGGGCTCTAAAATCAATGCAAGGTCTAAGCGAGCCATCCTTTTTCTCCACAAAGAAGAAGCCTGCACTTAAAGGAGATTTTGATGGTCTAATAAATCCTTTCTCAAGGCTCTCCTTTACATAATCATTCATAGCCGCAGTTTCTGGCCCGGATAATGCATATAATCTTCCCTTTGGCAATGCGGCACCAGGAATTAACTCAATAGCACAATCATAAGGCCGATGGGGAGGCAGAATGTCCGCATTGCCTTTGGAGAAAACATCAGCAAACTCCTGGTATTCCACCGGAATGAGTTCTGGAATGATAGCTGCTACTCTGACTGGAAACGTGATACATTCCTTATCACAAAAAGTACCCCAATGTGAAATCTCCCCCGACCGCCAATCAATGGTGGGATTATGAAAGGCCAGCCAAGGGTGACCCAGAACAACTGGAACTGCTGGGCAATGTGTAAGAAAGAACTCGATTTTCTCGGAATGTAGAGCTCCTACTGTAAGTAGTACAGGGGTTGTACGGAGAGAAATAATCCCATTAGACAGCGGACTCCCATCTAAGCCATGCATGGTGACACACCTACCCAAAGGTAACTGAGGAATGCCTAAGGCCTTAGCCCAAGTTAAATCCATAAAGTTTCCTGCAGCTCCACTGTCAACAAAAGCCGACACCGAAGAACTGAGGCTGCCAAAGGAAACTTTAACTGGGACTAAAAGGGAGTTATTCGAGGAGATAAGCTGCAGACCTAGGTGAACCCCCTCACAATTCACCTGGTCAAAGCATTTCCCGACTTGTTCGGACAATTACGAGCAAAATGTCCCTTACCCCCACAGTACAGACAAAGACCAGAATTTTGCCTTCTGGCTCTTTCTTCAGGAGACAGCCGGGAGAGACCCATCTGCATGGTCTCCTCTACGTCTTCAGGAATGGAATATACACACGGACTTGACCTTACAGGTGCTCCTTTTTCAGCCCTCCGCTCTCTGAGACGACGATCAATCTTAATAGAAAGCTCCATGAGTTTATCGAGAGTCTCAGGAGCGGGGTACTGAAGGAGACTGTCTTTTATAGACTCTGATAAGCCGAGGCGAAACTGACTGCGCAGGGCTGGGTCATTCCAGCCACAGTCGTTCGACCAACGGCGAAACTCCGTACAATAAACCTCTGCAGGATTTCTACCCTGTCTGAGAGCGCGCAACTGACTTTCAGCGGACGCCTCTCTATCAGGGTCATCATACAAGAGCCCTAAAGACTCAAAAAAAGCGTCAACTGACAACAATGCCGGATCCTCTGCTCTTAAACCAAATGCCCAGGTCTGAGGATCCCCCTGGAGCAAAGAAATAATAAACCCGACCCGCTGAGATTCAGTACCCGAGGAAGTCGGTCTTAAACGAAAATAAAGTTTACAGGATTCTTTAAAATTAAAAAACTCTTTTCTATCACCAGAAAAACGGTCAGGCAAATGCATCTTTGGTTCAGGGACTACCCTTGGGGAAGCTCGCAAAAGATCTTCCTGCGACTTCACCCGAAGAGAAAGATCCTGAACCATCTGAGTAAGTTCTTGAATCTGGCTGACTAAGAGCTGACCAGGATTTGGCCCTAAACCTGTTGGATTCATGAGGCCGATAAACTCTCACAAAACTGAATGAGAAAAAATTAAACCCCGTTTAATTTTAAGTTTTGGTATGGCCGGTAATAATGTTATGATTCCAGCACTCTGGTCAGAGAAGATCTTATGGCAAGGACTGGAGCACTGGAACGGAATGCTGGGGAAGGGAGCAGGACAGGAAAATAGCCCCTGGCGCCCTAACTCTGTTGTCTCACCCGTGTTGTCAGAAATCCCCTGCGAGACTATGGTTTCTTGAGCCCTTGGCAGCCGCGTTTGAAGGGCGGATTATGTCTGCCCAACTTCGATGCCCCCCGGTCTTAATGAGAGACAAAGGGAAACCCGAGACAGGGTGATAACAAGAGGCCCTCTAACTAAACAACCAGGCCAGGGGCTAAGCAAACTCAAAACTATAATATGTGCGGAGAAACCGCCAGGAAAAAGGACAACCAAAATATCCACTTGTCCAATTCTCCTACCCGGCACCGCCAAGTACCAGAGAGGACTTGTGGAAGCGGAACCCTCCACAAATGCTCCAAACACAAAATATAAAAGGTAAAGCGGCTGAGCCGCAACACACGGTAGAGCCGCAACTCACGAACACCACTGGATATAAAACGGTGATCAGTCAGGACTCCAGGGAACCAAACGACCTCTTGGGATGAGATGACAACTCCCGAATACCGGACTTCTGCGGACTGGAATGACCGGATACAGCAGGACTGGAAACAGACTCTCAGCAAACAAAGGCAGCATGCAGGAAGCTATTACCGGCGTCTGTGAGAAGCCCTGGGAGTGTATTTAACAAGGAGTCCTCCAATCAGCTGCTAAAGGCTGATTAGAATAAATGCCGTGCAGCTGCCTTGCTGCACGGCCAGAGAGCAGGTGAATATCTTAATTTCCTAAAGCCTAGCAACGGGGAACGCGGTCCGCCAGTGGCGTCCCCGTTGCTAGGGTCCGTGCGGCTCAGCGCGCCCGGCGTCTAGCGTTGCTAATGAGCCGGCGGCTGTACGTGCATGGCGTCTCTAGTTGCTAGGCGCCGGGCCGCGCAGACCATCAAGCGGACCCCGGCGCCTAACAGTATGACTCCCAAAAACAACAACCGCGTCATTGGGACCAACTGCGATTTTGGCAAGTTTAGGAGCCAACCATGTTGTTGAAGAACTGTCAGGGAGAGTGCAATGTTTTGCACCAACTGGTCCCTGGATCTCGCCTTTATGAGGAGATCATCCAAGTACGGGATAATTGTGACTCCTTGCTTGCGAAGGAGAACCATAATTTCCGCCATCACCCTGGTGAAAATCCTCGGAGCCGTGGACAGACCAAACGGCAATGTCTGAAATTGGTAATGACAATCCTGAATTGCAAACCTTAGGTAGCTTGAGGCAGTGGCTAAATGGGAACATGTAAGTAGGCATCCTTAATGTCTACCAAAATCCATGAAATCTCCGTCCTCCGGACTGGAGATCACTGCCCTGAGAAATTCCATCTTGAAATTGAATTTCTTTAGGAAGAAATTGAGGGATTTCAGATTTAAGATTGGTCTGACTGAGCCGTCCGGCTTCGGGACCACGAAGAGGCTTGAATAAAAACCTTCTCCCTGCTGACTAAGGCCAATTTGAACAATCGGTGAGGGGGAACGTCTTGAAACCCCAGTTTGTACCCTTGGGACACTATTTGTAAAACCCACGAGTCCAGGTCCGAATGAATCCAGAACTGACTGAAGAGTTTTAGACGTGCCCCCACTAGTGTGGGCTCCTGCAAGAAAGCCCCAGTGTCATGCAGTGGATTTGGCAGAAGCAGAGGACAATCTCTGGTCCTGCGATCTTGAAGAGGCTACAGACCTCTTCCTTTTCCTTCCTCTACCTGCAAAGAAAGGGGAATCTTAACTTCTTGCATATCTATTGGGCCAAAATGACTGCGGTAGATAATGATGCGTCTTCATCCGTTGAGAGGGAACATAGGGCAAGAAGGTTGACTTACCATTGAAATGAGGATGCATCTTGCTGCCTTTCCAATGAAGCAAGTTTAATTTAGTAATAGGTGAAAAACCATCCCTACAAAGGTGTTAATCAGAGACTTGGCTTTGTGGACACTTTTCAGAGAACAAATTTGTTAGCATAAAAATAAAGCCAGAAAATGAAGAGCTGTTTAATCACGCAATTTGATTTTTTTGCCAGCATATTTCTTTTTCTCTGCAACCCACTGCTAAATTGTGCTTCCTAGATGTTTTTATAAAATCACTGAATCAAATCTAACTCTGATTACATCAGAGAAGGCCAGGTACCCTACACCATAACAGGGGGTATGAAATTTGACTTGTCTACTTAAAGATCACCAAAATCTGATAACAAGGTCAATTACGTCCCTGGGTGGGATTGAACCACCAACCTTTTGGTTAATAGCCGTACACACTAACTGATTGCGCCACAGAGACACTTTGCAAAAGTCCATACTGACAAATGCTAATAAGCATTCATCTAAAACGTTTCCTAGAAAAACTTAAAAAAGTCAATAATCTGGAGAGTTTTTGTAAGATGTTTCTTCTATCAACCAACGAAGAAACACATTGGTACTTTCCCATGATGATTGAGTGCTTCAGGATCTCTTGCACTTACATGTGCAGCAGAGTACAGCAATGGAAGCATGCTGGGCCCATAACCCAGAGGTAGGCCGATTGAAACTATCCTCTGCTATATGCAATTTTTTGTTTGTTAATTAAAGTAATCCAAAACTGGGATTGATATTTTGGCTCTTTTATTTTTACTTAAAGTACAATAACTTTTACCATTTTAATTTGTTTTAATAGTATATTGACAGTATTGTTTTCTTTCAAAAATCCACTTAATTTTCTTTACCCTATTATTAAAATGGTAATTGACAAAAACAAACTACATTGTCACCTGAAGAGCAATACAAAATGTACAAGTGATATATTAAAATCATCTTTCCAGCTTGAATTTCAATGATGTATTGGGGCAACGATTTTGTGAGAAACATCTTCACCCTTAAATAAAGATTTTCTTAATTCCTTACCTGTGTGCTAATTAGATATCACCTTGTTTTCACATTAAACAGACTTCCACATGAGAAAGCAGCAAGGATGCAGTGGCGTTAATGTTTCCTGGTGTCAACCTGTATTATTTCAGTAGACATTGAAATGAGGATGCATCTTGCTGCCTTTCCAATGAAGCAAGTTTAATTTAGTAATAGGTGAAAAACCATCCCTACAAAGGTGTTAATCAGAGACTTGGCTTTGTGGACACTTTTCAGAGAACAAATTTGTTAGCATAAAAATAAAGCCAGAAAATGAAGAGCTGTTTAATCACTCAAATGGATTTTTTTGCCAGCATATTTCTTTTTCTCTGCAACCCACTGCTAAATTGTGCTTCCTAGCTGTTTTTATAAAATCACTGAATCAAATCTAACTCTGATTACATCAGAGAAGGCCAGGTACCCTACACCATAACAGGGGGTATGAAATTTGACTTGTCTACTTAAAGATCACCAAAATCTGATAACAAGGTCAATTACGTCCCTGGGTGGGATTGAACCACCAACCTTTTGGTTAATAGCCTTACACACTAACTGATTGCGCCACAGAGACACTTTGCAAAAGTCCATACTGACAAATGCTAATAAGCATTCATCTAAAACGTTTCCTAGAAAAACTTAAAAAAGTCAATAATCTGGAGAGTTTTTGTAAGATGTTTCTTCTATCAACCAACGAAGAAACACATTGGTACTTTCCCATGATGAGTGAGTGCTTCAGGATCTCTTGCACTTACATGTGCAGCAGAGTACAGCAATGGAAACATGCTGGGCCCATAACCCAGAGGTAGGCAGATTGAAACTATCCTCTGCTATATGCATTTTTTTGTTTGTTAATTAAAGTAATCCAAAACTGGGATTGATATTTTGGCTCTTTTATTTTTACTTAAAGTACAATAACTTTTACCATTTTAATTTGTTTTAATAGTATATTGACAGTATTGTTTTCTTTCAAAAATCCACTTCATTTTCTTTACCCTATTATTTAAATGGTAATTGACAAAAACAAACTACATTGTCACCAGAAGAGCAATTCAAAATGTACAAGTGATATATTAAAATCATCTTTCCAGCTTGAATTTCAATGATGCATTGGGGCAACGATTTTGTGAGAAACATCTTCACCCTTAAATAAAGATTTTCTTAATTCCTTAACTGTGTGCTAATTAGATATCACCTTGTTTTCATATTAAACAGACTTCCACATGAGAAAGCAGCAAGGATGAATTGGCGTTAATGTTTCCTGGTGTCAACTTGTAATATTTCAGTAGACATTGAAATGAGGATGCATCTTGCTGCCTTTCCAATGAAGCAAGTTTAATTTAGTAATAGGTGAAAAACCATCCTTACAAAGGTGTTAATCAGAGACTTGGCTTTGTGGACACTTTTCAGAGAACAAATTTGTTAGCATAAAAATAAAGCCAGAAAATAAAGAGCTGTTTAATCACTCAATTGGATTTTTCTGCCAGCATATTTTTTTTCTCTGCAACCAACTGCTAAATTGTGCTTCCTAGCTGTTTTTATAAAATCACTGAATCAAATCTAACTCTGATTACATCAGAGAAGGCCAGGTACCCTACACCATAACAGGGGGTTTGAAATTTTGACTTGTCTACTTAAAGATCACCAAAATCTGATAACAAGGTCAATTAGGTCCCTGGGTGGGATTGAACCACCAACCTTTTGGTTAATAGCCATACATACTAACTGATTTCGCCACAGAGACACTTTGCAAAAGTTAATACTGACAAAGGCTAATAAGCATTCATCTAAAACGTTTCCTAGAAAAACTTTAAAAAGTCAATAATCTGGAGAGTTTTTGTAAGATGTTTCTTCCATCAACCAACGAAGAAACACATTGGTACTTTCCCATGATGAGTGAGTGCTTCAGGATCTCTTGCACTTACATGTGCAGCAGAGTACTGCAATGGAAGCATGCTGGGCCCATAACCCAGAGGTAGGCAGATTGAAACTATCCTCTGCTATATGCATTTTTTTTTGTTAATTAAAGTAATCCAAAACTGGGATTGATATTTTGGCTCTTTTATTTTTACTTAAAGTACAATAACTTTTACCATTTTAATTTGTTTTAATAGTATATTGACAGTATTGTTTTCTTTCAAAAATCCACTTCATTTTCTTTACCCTATTATTAAAATGGTAATTGACAAAAACAAACTACATTGTCACCAGAAGAGCAATACAAAATGTACAAGTGATATATTAAAATCATCTTTCCAGCTTGAATTTCAATGATGCATTGGGGCAACGATTTTGTGAGAAACATCTTCACCCTTAAATAAAGATTTTCTTAATTCCTTACCTGTGTGCTAATTAGATATCACCTTGTTTTCACATTAAACAGACTTCCACATGAGAAAGCAGCAAGGATGCAGTGGCGTTAATGTTTCCTGGTGTCAACCTGTATTATTTCAGTAGACATTGAAATGAGGATACATCTTGCTGCCTTTCCAATGAAGCAAGTTTAATTTAGTAATAGGTGAAAAACCATCCCTACAAAGGTGTTAATCAGAGACTTGGCTTTGTGGACACTTTTCAGAGAACAAATTTGTTAGCATAAAAATAAAGCCAGAAAATAAAGAGCTGTTTAATCACTCAATTGGATTTTTCTGCCAGCATATTTTTTTTCTCTGCAACCCACTGCTAAATTGTGCTTCCTAGCTGTTTTTATAAAATCACTGAATCAAATCTAACTCTGATTACATCAGAGAAGGCCAGGTACCCTACACCATAACAGGGGGTTTGAAATTTTGACTTGTCTACTTAAAGATCACCAAAATCTGATAACAAGGTCAATTAGGTCCCTGGGTGGGATTGAACCACCAACCTTTTGGTTAATAGCCATACATACTAACTGATTTCGCCACAGAGACACTTTGCAAAAGTTAATACTGACAAAGGCTAATAAGCATTCATCTAAAACGTTTCCTAGAAAAACTTTAAAAAGTCAATAATCTGGAGAGTTTTTGTAAGATGTTTCTTCCATCAACCAACGAAGAAACACATTGGTACTTTCCCATGATGAGTGAGTGCTTCAGGATCTCTTGCACTTACATGTGCAGCAGAGTACTGCAATGGAAGCATGCTGGGCCCATAACCCAGAGGTAGGCAGATTGAAACTATCCTCTGCTATATGCATTTTTTTTTGTTAATAAAAGTAACCCAAAACTGGGATTGATATTTTGGCTCTTTTATTTTTACTTAAAGTACAATAACTTTTACCATTTTAATTTGTTTTAATAGTATATTGACAGTATTGTTTTCTTTCAAAAATCCACTTCATTTTCTTTACCCTATTATTAAAATGGTAATTGACAAAAACAAACTACATTGTCACCAGAAGAGCAATACAAAATGTACAAGTGATATATTAAAATCATCTTTCCAGCTTGAATTTCAATGATGCATTGGGGCAACGATTTTGTGAGAAACATCTTCACCCTTAAATAAAGATTTTCTTAATTCCTTACCTGTGTGCTAATTAGATATCACCTTGTTTTCACATTAAACAGACTTCCACATGAGAAAGCAGCAAGGATGCAGTGGCGTTAATGTTTCCTGGTGTCAACCTGTATTATTTCAGTAGACATTGAAATGAGGATGCATCTTGCTGCCTTTCCAATGAAGCAAGTTTAATTTAGTAATAGGTGAAAAACCATCCCTACAAAGGTGTTAATCAGAGACTTGGCTTTGTGGACACTTTTCAGAGAACAAATTTGTTAGCATAAAAATAAAGCCAGAAAATGAAGAGCTGTTTAATCACTCAAATGGATTTTTTTTGCCAGCATATTTCTTTTTCTCTGCAACCCACTGCTAAATTGTGCTTCCTAGCTGTTTTTATAAAATCACTGAATCAAATCTAACTCTGATTACATCAGAGAAGGCCAGGTACCCTACACCATAACAGGGGGTATGAAATTTGACTTGTCTACTTAAAGATCACCAAAATCTGATAACAAGGTCAATTACGTCCCTGGGTGGGATTGAACCACCAACCTTTTGGTTAATAGCTTTACACACTAACTGATTGCGCCACAGAGACACTTTGCAAAAGTACATACTGACAAATGCTAATAAGCATTCATCTAAAACGTTTCCTAGAAAAACTTAAAAAAGTCAATAATCTGGAGAGTTTTTGTAAGATGTTTCTTCTATCAACCAACGAAGAAACACATTGGTACTTTCCCATGATGAGTGAGTGCTTCAGGATCTCTTGCACTTACATGTGCAGCAGAGTACAGCAATGGAAGCATGCTGGGCCCATAACCCAGAGGTAGGCAGATTGAAACTATCCTCTGCTATATGCATTTTTTTGTTTGTTAATTAAAGTAATCCAAAACTGGGATTGATATTTTGGCTCTTTTATTTTTACTTAAAGTACAATAACTTTTACCATTTTAATTTGTTTTAATAGTATATTGACAGTATTGTTTTCTTTCAAAAATCCACTTCATTTTCTTTACCCTATTATTAAAATGGTAATTGACAAAAACAAACTACATTGTCACCAGAAGAGCAATACAAAATGTACAAGTGATATATTAAAATCATCTTTCCAGCTTGAATTTCAATGATGCATTGGGTCAACAATTTTGTGAGAAACATCTTCACCCTTAAATAAAGATTTTCTTAATTCCTTACCTGTGTGCTAATTAGATATCACCTTGTTTTCATATTAAACAGACTTCCACATGAGAAAGCAGCAAGGATGAATTGGCGTTAATGTTTCCTGGTGTCAACTTGTAATATTTCAGTAGACATTGAAATGAGGATGCATCTTGCTGCCTTTCCAATGAAGCAAGTTTAATTTAGTAATAGGTGAAAAACCATCCTTACAAAGGTGTTAATCAGAGACTTGGCTTTGTGGACACTTTTCAGAGAACAAATTTGTTAGCATAAAAATAAAGCCAGAAAATAAAGAGCTGTTTAATCACTCAATTGGATTTTTCTGCCAGCATATTTTTTTTCTCTGCAACCAACTGCTAAATTGTGCTTCCTAGCTGTTTTTATAAAATCACTGAATCAAATCTAACTCTGATTACATCAGAGAAGGCCAGGTACCCTACACCATAACAGGGGGTTTGAAATTTTGACTTGTCTACTTAAAGATCACCAAAATCTGATAACAAGGTCAATTAAGTCCCTGGGTGGGATTGAACCACCAACCTTTTGGTTAATAGCCATACATACTAACTGATTGCGCCAGAGAGACACTTTGCAAAAGTCCATACTGACAAAGGCTAATAAGCATTCATCTTAAACGTTTCCTAGCAAAACTTTAAAAAGTCAATAATCTGGAGAGTTTTTGTAAGATGTTTCTTCCATCAACCAACGAAGAAACACATTGGTACTTTCCCATGATGAGTGAGTGCTTCAGGATCTCTTGCACTTACATGTGCAGCAGAGTACTGCAATGGAAGCATGCTGGGCCCATAACCCAGAGGTAGGCAGATTGAAACTATGCTCTGCTATATGCATTTTTTTTGTTAATTTAAGTAATCAAAACTGGGATTGATATTTTTGCTCTTTTATTTTTACTTAAAGTACAATAACTTTTACCATTTTAATTTGTTTTAATAGTATATTGACAGTATTGTTTTCTTTCAAAAATCCACTTAATTTTCTTTACCCTATTATTAAAATGGTAATTGACAAAAACAAACTACATTGTCACCAGAAGAGCAATACAAAATGTACAAGTGATATATTAAAATCATCTTTCCAGCTTGAATTTCAATGATGCATTGGGGCAACGATTTTGTGAGAAACATCTTCACCCTTAAATAAAGATTTTCTTAATTCCTTACCTGTGTGCTAATTAGATATCACCTTGTTTTCACATTAAACAGACTTCCACATGAGAAAGCAGCAAGGATGCAGTGGCGTTAATGTTTCCTGGTGTCAACCTGTATTATTTCAGTAGACATTGAAATGAGGATGCATCTTGCTGCCTTTCCAATGAAGCAAGTTTAATTTAGTAATAGGTGAAAAACCATCCCTACAAAGGTGTTAATCAGAGACTTGGCTTTGTGGACACTTTTCAGAGAACAAATTTGTTAGCATAAAAATAAAGCCAGAAAATGAAGAGCTGTTTAATCACTCAAATGGATTTTTTTGCCAGCATATTTCTTTTTCTCTGCAACCCACTGCTAAATTGTGCTTCCTAGCTGTTTTTATAAAATCACTGAATCAAATCTAACTCTGATTACATCAGAGAAGGCCAGGTACCCTACACCATAACAGGGGGTATGAAATTTGACTTGTCTACTTAAAGATCACCAAAATCTGATAACAAGGTCAATTACGTCCCTGGGTGGGATTGAACCACCAACCTTTTGGTTAATAGCCTTACACACTAACTGATTGCGCCACAGAGACACTTTGCAAAAGTACATACTGACAAATGCTAATAAGCATTCATCTAAAACGTTTCCTAGAAAAACTTAAAAAAGTCAATAATCTGGAGAGTTTTTGTAAGATGTTTCTTCTATCAACCAACGAAGAAACACATTGGTACTTTCCCATGATGAGTGAGTGCTTCAGGATCTCTTGCACTTACATGTGCAGCAGAGTACAGCAATGGAAGCATGCTGGGCCCATAACCCAGAGGTAGGCAGATTGAAACTATCCTCTGCTATATGCATTTTTTTGTTTGTTAATTAAAGTAATCCAAAACTGGGATTGATATTTTGGCTCTTTTATTTTTACTTAAAGTACAATAACTTTTACCATTTTAATTTGTTTTAATAGTATATTGACAGTATTGTTTTCTTTCAAAAATCCACTTCATTTTCTTTACCCTATTATTAAAATGGTAATTGACAAAAACAAACTACATTGTCACCAGAAGAGCAATACAAAATGTACAAGTGATATATTAAAATCATCTTTCCAGCTTGAATTTCAATGATGCATTGGGTCAACAATTTTGTGAGAAACATCTTCACCCTTAAATAAAGATTTTCTTAATTCCTTACCTGTGTGCTAATTAGATATCACCTTGTTTTCATATTAAACAGACTTCCACATGAGAAAGCAGCAAGGATGAATTGGCGTTAATGTTTCCTGGTGTCAACTTGTAATATTTCAGTAGACATTGAAATGAGGATGCATCTTGCTGCCTTTCCAATGAAGCAAGTTTAATTTAGTAATAGGTGAAAAACCATCCTTACAAAGGTGTTAATCAGAGACTTGGCTTTGTGGACACTTTTCAGAGAACAAATTTGTTAGCATAAAAATAAAGCCAGAAAATAAAGAGCTGTTTAATCACTCAATTGGATTTTTCTGCCAGCATATTTTTTTTCTCTGCAACCCACTGCTAAATTGTGCTTCCTAGCTGTTTTTATAAAATCACTGAATCAAATCTAACTCTGATTACATCAGAGAAGGCCAGGTACCCTACACCATAACAGGGGGTTTGAAATTTTGACTTGTCTACTTAAAGATCACCAAAATCTGATAACAAGGTCAATTAGGTCCCTGGGTGGGATTGAACCACCAACCTTTTGGTTAATAGCCATACATACTAACTGATTGCGCCAGAGAGACACTTTGCAAAAGTCCATACTGACAAAGGCTAATAAGCATTCATCTTAAACGTTTCCTAGCAAAACTTTAAAAAGTCAATAATCTGGAGAGTTTTTGTAAGATGTTTCTTCCATCAACCAACGAAGAAACACATTGGTACTTTCCCATGATGAGTGAGTGCTTCAGGATCTCTTGCACTTACATGTGCAGCAGAGTACTGCAATGGAAGCATGCTGGGCCCATAACCCAGAGGTAGGCAGATTGAAACTATCCTCTGCTATATGCATTTTTTTTGTTAATTAAAGTAATCAAAACTGGGATTGATATTTTTGCTCTTTTATTTTTACTTAAAGTACAATAACTTTTACCATTTTAATTTGTTTTAATAGTATATTGACAGTATTGTTTTCTTTCAAAAATCCACTTAATTTTCTTTACCCTATTATTAAAATGGTAATTGACAAAAAAACTACATTGTCACCAGAAGAGCAATACAAAATGTACAAGTGATATATTAAAATCATCTTTCCAGCTTGAATTTTAATGATGCATTGGGGCAACAATTTTGTGAGAAACATCTTCACCCTTAAATAAAGATTTTCGTAATTACTTACCTGTGTGCTAATTAGATATCACCTTGTTTTCACATTAAACAGACTTCCACATGAGAAAGCAGCAAGGATGCAGTGGCGTTAATGTTTCCTGGTGTCAACCTGTATTATTTCAGTAGACATTGAAATGAGGATGCATCTTGCTGCCTTTCCAATGAAGCAAGTTTAATTTAGTAATAGGTGAAAAACCATCCCTACAAAGGTGTTAATCAGAGACTTGGCTTTGTGGACACTTTTCAGAGAACAAATTTGTTAGCATAAAAATAAAGCCAGAAAATGAAGAGCTGATTAATCACGCAATTTGATTTTTTTGCCAGCATATTTCTTTTTCTCTGCAACCCACTGCTAAATTGTGCTTCCTAGATGTTTTTATAAAATCACTGAATCAAATCTAACTCTGATTACATCAGAGAAGGCCAGGTACCCTACACCATAACAGGGGATATGAAATTTGACTTGTCTACTTAAAGATCACCAAAATCTGATAACAAGGTCAATTAGGTCCCTGGGTGGGATTGAACCAACAACCTTTCGGTTAACAGCCGTACATACTAACTGATTTCGCCACAGAGACACTTTGCAAAAGTTCATACTGACAAAGGCTAATAAGCATTCATCTAAAACGTTTCCTAGAAAAACTTTAAAAAGTCAATAATCTGGAGAGTTTTTGTAAGATGTTTCTTCCATCAACCAACGAAGAAACACATTGGTACTTTCCCATGATGAGTGAGTGCTTCAGGATCTCTTGCACTTACATGTGCAGCAGAGTACTGCAATGGAAGCATGCTGGGCCCATAACCCAGAGGTAGGCAGATTGAAACTATCCTCTGCTATATGCATTTTTTTTGTTAATTAAAGTAATCCAAAACTGGGATTGATATTTTGGCTCTTTTATTTTTACTTAAAGTACAATAACTTTTACCATTTTATTTTGTTTTAATAGTATATTGACAGTATTGTTTTCTTTCAAAAATCCACTTCATTTTCTTTACCCTATTATTAAAATGGTAATTGACAAAAACAAACTACATTGTCACCAGAAGAGCAATACAAAATGTACAAGTGATATATTAAAATCATCTTTCCAGCTTGAATTTCAATGATGCATTGGGGCAACGATTTTGTGAGAAACATCTTCACCCTTAAATAAAGATTTTCTTAATTCCTTACCTGTGTGCTAATTAGATATCACCTTGTTTTCACATTAAACAGACTTCCACATGAGAAAGCAGCAAGGATGCAGTGGCGTTAATGTTTCCTGGTGTCAACCTGTATTATTTCAGTAGACATTGAAATGAGGATGCATCTTGCTGCCTTTCCAATGAAGCAAGTTTAATTTAGTAATAGGTGAAAAACCATCCCTACAAAGGTGTTAATCAGAGACTTGGCTTTGTGGACACTTTTCAGAGAACAAATTTGTTAGCATAAAAATAAAGCCAGAAAATGAAGAGCTGTTTAATCACTCAAATGGATTTTTTTGCCAGCATATTTCTTTTTCTCTGCAACCCACTGCTAAATTGTGCTTCCTAGCTGTTTTTATAAAATCACTGAATCAAATCTAACTCTGATTACATCAGAGAAGGCCAGGTACCCTACACCATAACAGGGGGTTTGAAATTTTGACTTGTCTACTTAAAGATCACCAAAATCTGATAACAAGGTCAATTACGTACCTGGGTGGGATTGAACCACCAACCTTTTGGTTAATAGCCGTACACACTAACTGATTGCACCACAGAGACACATTGTGAAAGTATATACTGACAAAGGCTAATAAGCATTCATCTAAAACGTTTCCTAGAAAAACTTTAAAAAGTCAATAATCTGGAGAGTTTTTGTAAGATGTTTCTTCCATCAACCAACGAAGAAACACATTGGTACTTTCCCATGATGAGTGAGTGCTTCAGGATCTCTTGCACTTACATGTGCAGCAGAGTACAGCAATGGAAGCATGCTGGGCCCATAACCC
Organism: Pseudophryne corroboree; assembly: GCF_028390025.1. Lineage (NCBI taxonomy): Eukaryota > Metazoa > Chordata > Amphibia > Anura > Myobatrachidae > Pseudophryne > Pseudophryne corroboree. Next base: position 319,489 of record NW_026968006.1, on the reverse strand, counting down.
AGAGGTAGGCAGATTGAAACTATTCTCTGCTATATGCATTTTTTTTTGTTTGTTAATTAAAGTAATCCAAAACTGGGATTGATATTTTGTCTCTTTTATTTTTACTTAAAGTACAATAACTTTTACCATTTATTTTGTTTTAATAGTATATTGACAGTATTGTTTTCTTTCAAAAATCCACTTCATTTTCTTTACCCTATTATTAAAATGGTAATTGACAAAAACAAACTACATTGTCACCAGAAGAGCAATACAAAATGTACAAGTGATATATTAAAATCATCTTTCCAGCTTGAATTTCAATGATGCATTGGGGCAACGATTTTGTGAGAAACATCTTCACCCTTAAATAAAGATTTTCGTAATTTCTTACCTGTGTGCTAATTAGATATCACCTTGTTTTCACATTAAACAGACTTCCACATGAGAAAGCAGCAAGGATGCAGTGGCGTTAATGTTTCCTGGTGTCAACCTGTATTATTTCAGTAGACATTGAAATGAGGATGCATCTTGCTGCCTTTCCAATGAAGCAAGTTTAATTTAGTAATAGGTGAAAAACCATCCCTACAAAGGTGTTAATCAGAGACTTGGCTTTGTGGACACTTTTCAGAGAACAAATTTGTTAGCATAAAAATAAAGCCAGAAAATGAAGAGCTGTTTAATCACGCAATTTGATTTTTTTTGCCAGCATATTTCTTTTTCTCTGCAACCCACTGCTAAATTGTGCTTCCTAGATGTTTTTATAAAATCACTGAATCAAATCTAACTCTGATTACATCAGAGAAGGCCAGGTACCCTACACCATAACAGGGGGTATGAAATTTGACTTGTCTACTTAAAGATCACCAAAATCTGATAACAAAGTCAATTACGTCCCCGGGTGGGATTGAACCACCAGCCTTTTGGTTAATAGCCATACATACTAACTGATTGCGCCACAGAGATACTTTGCAAAAGTTCATACTGACAAAGGCTAATAAGCATTCATCTAAAACGTTTCCTAGAAAAACTTTAAAAAGTCAATAATCTGAAGAGTTTTTGTAAGATGTTTCTTCCATCAACCAACGAAGAAACACATTGGTACTTTCCCATGATGAGTGAGTGCTTCAGGATCTCTTGCACTTACATGTGCAGCAGAGTACTGCAATGGAAGCATGCTGGGCCCATAAGCCACAGGTAGGCAGATTGAAACTATCCTCTGCTATATGCATTTTTTTTTGTTAATTAAAGTAATCCAAAACTGGGATTGATATTTTGTCTCTTTTATTTTTACTTAAAGTACAATAACTTTTACCATTTATTTTGTTTTAATAGTATATTGACAGTATTGTTTTCTTTCAAAAATCCACTTCATTTTCTTTACCCTATTATTAAAATGGTTATTGACAAAAACAAACTACATTGTCACCAGAAGAGCAATACAAAATGTACAAGTGATATATTAAAATCATCTTTCCAGCTTGAATTTCAATGATGCATTGGGGCAACGATTTTGTGAGAAACATCTTCACCCTTAAATAAAGATTTTCGTAATTTCTTACCTGTGTGCTAATTAGATATCACCTTGTTTTCACATTAAACAGACTTCCACATGAGAAAGCAGCAAGGATGTAGTGGCGTTAATGTTTCCTGGTGTCAACCTGTATTATTTCAGTAGACATTGAAATGAGGATGCATCTTGCTGCCTTTCCAATGAAGCAAGTTTAATTTAGTAATAGGTGAAAAACCATCCCTACAAAGGTGTTAATCAGAGACTTGGCTTTGTGGACACTTTTCAGAGAACAAATTTGTTAGCATAAAAATAAAGCCAGAAAATGAAGAGCTGTTTAATCACGCAATTTGATTTTTTTGCCAGCATATTTTTTTTCTCTGCAACCAACTGCTAAATTGTGCTTCCTAGCTGTTTTTATAAAATCACTGAATCAAATCTAACTCTGATTACATCAGAGAAGGCCAGGTACCCTACACCATAACAGGGGGTTTGAAATTTTGACTTGTCTACTTAAAGATCACCAAAATCTGATAACAAGGTCAATTAGGTCCCTGGGTGGGATTGAACCACCAACCTTTGGGTTAATAGCCATACATACTAACTGATTTCGCCACAGAGACACTTTGCAAAAGTTAATACTGACAAAGGCTAATAAGCATTCATCTAAAACGTTTCCTAGAAAAACTTTAAAAAGTCAATAATCTGGAGAGTTTTTGTAAGATGTTTCTTCCATCAACCAACGAAGAAACACATTGGTACTTTCCCATGATGAGTGAGTGCTTCAGGATCTCTTGCACTTACATGTGCAGCAGAGTACTGCAATGGAAGCATGCTGGGCCCATAACCCAGAGGTAGGCAGATTGAAACTATCCTCTGCTATATGCATTTTTTTTGTTAATTAAAGTAATCCAAAACTGGGATTGATATTTTGGCTCTTTTATTTTTACTTAAAGTACAATAACTTTTACCATTTTAATTTGTTTTAATAGTATATTGACAGTATTGTTTTCTTTCAAAAATCCACTTCATTTTCTTTACCCTATTATTAAAATGGTAATTGACAAAAACAAACTACATTGTCACCAGAAGAGCAATACAAAATGTACAAGTGATATATTAAAATCATCTTTCCAGCTTGAATTTCAATGATGCATTGGGGCAACGATTTTGTGAGAAACATCTTCACCCTTAAATAAAGATTTTCTTAATTCCTTACCTGTGTGCTAATTAGATATCACCTTGTTTTCACATTAAACAGACTTCCACATGAGAAAGCAGCAAGGATGCAGTGGCGTTAATGTTTCCTGGTGTCAACCTGTATTATTTCAGTAGACATTGAAATGAGGATACATCTTGCTGCCTTTCCAATGAAGCAAGTTTAATTTAGTAATAGGTGAAAAACCATCCCTACAAAGGTGTTAATCAGAGACTTGGCTTTGTGGACACTTTTCAGAGAACAAATTTGTTAGCATAAAAATAAAGCCAGAAAATAAAGAGCTGTTTAATCACTCAATTGGATTTTTCTGCCAGCATATTTTTTTTCTCTGCAACCCACTGCTAAATTGTGCTTCCTAGCTGTTTTTATAAAATCACTGAATCAAATCTAACTCTGATTACATCAGAGAAGGCCAGGTACCCTACACCATAACAGGGGGTTTGAAATTTTGACTTGTCTACTTAAAGATCACCAAAATCTGATAACAAGGTCAATTAGGTCCCTGGGTGGGATTGAACCACCAACCTTTTGGTTAATAGCCATACATACTAACTGATTTCGCCACAGAGACACTTTGCAAAAGTTAATACTGACAAAGGCTAATAAGCATTCATCTAAAACGTTTCCTAGAAAAACTTTAAAAAGTCAATAATCTGGAGAGTTTTTGTAAGATGTTTCTTCCATCAACCAACGAAGAAACACATTGGTACTTTCCCATGATGAGTGAGTGCTTCAGGATCTCTTGCACTTACATGTGCAGCAGAGTACTGCAATGGAAGCATGCTGGGCCCATAACCCAGAGGTAGGCAGATTGAAACTATCCTCTGCTATATGCATTTTTTTTTTTTTAATAAAAGTAATCCAAAACTGGGATTGATATTTTGGCTCTTTTATTTTTACTTAAAGTACAATAACTTTTACCATTTTAATTTGTTTTAATAGTATATTGACAGTATTGTTTTCTTTCAAAAATCCACTTCATTTTCTTTACCCTATTATTAAAATGGTAATTGACAAAAACAAACTACATTGTCACCAGAAGAGCAATACAAAATGTACAAGTGATATATTAAAATCATCTTTCCAGCTTGAATTTCAATGATGCATTGGGGCAACGATTTTGTGAGAAACATCTTCACCCTTAAATAAAGATTTTCTTAATTCCTTACCTGTGTGCTAATTAGATATCACCTTGTTTTCACATTAAACAGACTTCCACATGAGAAAGCAGCAAGGATGCAGTGGCGTTAATGTTTCCTGGTGTCAACCTGTATTATTTCAGTAGACATTGAAATGAGGATACATCTTGCTGCCTTTCCAATGAAGCAAGTTTAATTTAGTAATAGGTGAAAAACCATCCCTACAAAGGTGTTAATCAGAGACTTGGCTTTGTGGACACTTTTCAGAGAACAAATTTGTTAGCATAAAAATAAAGCCAGAAAATAAAGAGCTGTTTAATCACTCAATTGGATTTTTCTGCCAGCATATTTTTTTTCTCTGCAACCCACTGCTAAATTGTGCTTCCTAGCTGTTTTTATAAAATCACTGAATCAAATCTAACTCTGATTACATCAGAGAAGGCCAGGTACCCTACACCATAACAGGGGGTTTGAAATTTTGACTTGTCTACTTAAAGATCACCAAAATCTGATAACAAGGTCAATTAGGTCCCTGGGTGGGATTGAACCACCAACCTTTTGGTTAATAGCCATACATACTAACTGATTTCGCCACAGAGACACTTTGCAAAAGTTAATACTGACAAAGGCTAATAAGCATTCATCTAAAACGTTTCCTAGAAAAACTTTAAAAAGTCAATAATCTGGAGAGTTTTTGTAAGATGTTTCTTCCATCAACCAACGAAGAAACACATTGGTACTTTCCCATGATGAGTGAGTGCTTCAGGATCTCTTGCACTTACATGTGCAGCAGAGTACTGCAATGGAAGCATGCTGGGCCCATAACCCAGAGGTAGGCAGATTGAAACTATCCTCTGCTATATGCATTTTTTTTTTTTTAATAAAAGTAATCCAAAACTGGGATTGATATTTTGGCTCTTTTATTTTTACTTAAAGTACAATAACTTTTACCATTTTAATTTGTTTTAATAGTATATTGACAGTATTGTTTTCTTTCAAAAATCCACTTCATTTTCTTTACCCTATTATTAAAATGGTAATTGACAAAAACAAACTACATTGTCACCAGAAGAGCAATACAAAATGTACAAGTGATATATTAAAATCATCTTTCCAGCTTGAATTTCAATGATGCATTGGGGCAACGATTTTGTGAGAAACATCTTCACCCTTAAATAAAGATTTTCTTAATTCCTTACCTGTGTGCTAATTAGATATCACCTTGTTTTCACATTAAACAGACTTCCACATGAGAAAGCAGCAAGGATGCAGTGGTGTTAATGTTTCCTGGTGTCAACCTGTATTATTTCAGTAGACATTGAAATGAGGATGCATCTTGCTGCCTTTCCAATGAAGCAAGTTTAATTTAGTAATAGGTGAAAAACCATCCCTACAAAGGTGTTAATCAGAGACTTGGCTTTGTGGACACTTTTCAGAGAACAAATTTGTTAGCATAAAAATAAAGCCAGAAAATGAAGAGCTGTTTAATCACTCAAATGGATTTTTTTGCCAGCATATTTCTTTTTCTCTGCAACCCACTGCTAAATTGTGCTTCCTAGCTGTTTTTATAAAATCACTGAATCAAATCTAACTCTGATTACATCAGAGAAGGCCAGGTACCCTACACCATAACAGGGGGTATGAAATTTGACTTGTCTACTTAAAGATCACCAAAATCTGATAACAAGGTCAATTACGTCCCTGGGTGGGATTGAACCACCAACCTTTTGGTTAATAGCCTTACACACTAACTGATTGCGCCACAGAGACACTTTGCAAAAGTACATACTGACAAATGCTAATAAGCATTCATCTAAAACGTTTCCTAGAAAAACTTAAAAAAGTCAATAATCTGGAGAGTTTTTGTAAGATGTTTCTTCTATCAACCAACGAAGAAACACATTGGTACTTTCCCATGATGAGTGAGTGCTTCAGGATCTCTTGCACTTACATGTGCAGCAGAGTACAGCAATGGAAGCATGCTGGGCCCATAACCCAGAGGTAGGCAGATTGAAACTATCCTCTGCTATATGCATTTTTTTGTTTGTTAATTAAAGTAATCCAAAACTGGGATTGATATTTTGGCTCTTTTATTTTTACTTAAAGTACAATAACTTTTACCATTTTAATTTGTTTTAATAGTATATTGACAGTATTGTTTTCTTTCAAAAATCCACTTCATTTTCTTTACCCTATTATTAAAATGGTAATTGACAAAAACAAACTACATTGTCACCAGAAGAGCAATACAAAATGTACAAGTGATATATTAAAATCATCTTTCCAGCTTGAATTTCAATGATGCATTGGGTCAACAATTTTGTGAGAAACATCTTCACCCTTAAATAAAGATTTTCTTAATTCCTTACCTGTGTGCTAATTAGATATCACCTTGTTTTCATATTAAACAGACTTCCACATGAGAAAGCAGCAAGGATGAATTGGCGTTAATGTTTCCTGGTGTCAACTTGTAATATTTCAGTAGACATTGAAATGAGGATGCATCTTGCTGCCTTTCCAATGAAGCAAGTTTAATTTAGTAATAGGTGAAAAACCATCCTTACAAAGGTGTTAATCAGAGACTTGGCTTTGTGGACACTTTTCAGAGAACAAATTTGTTAGCATAAAAATAAAGCCAGAAAATAAAGAGCTGTTTAATCACTCAATTGGATTTTTCTGCCAGCATATTTTTTTTCTCTGCAACCCACTGCTAAATTGTGCTTCCTAGCTGTTTTTATAAAATCACTGAATCAAATCTAACTCTGATTACATCAGAGAAGGCCAGGTACCCTACACCATAACAGGGGGTTTGAAATTTTGACTTGTCTACTTAAAGATCACCAAAATCTGATAACAAGGTCAATTAGGTCCCTGGGTGGGATTGAACCACCAACCTTTTGGTTAATAGCCATACATACTAACTGATTGCGCCAGAGAGACACTTTGCAAAAGTCCATACTGACAAAGGCTAATAAGCATTCATCTTAAACGTTTCCTAGCAAAACTTTAAAAAGTCAATAATCTGGAGAGTTTTTGTAAGATGTTTCTTCCATCAACCAACGAAGAAACACATTGGTACTTTCCCATGATGAGTGAGTGCTTCAGGATCTCTTGCACTTACATGTGCAGCAGAGTACTGCAATGGAAGCATGCTGGGCCCATAACCCAGAGGTAGGCAGATTGAAACTATCCTCTGCTATATGCATTTTTTTTGTTAATTTAAGTAATCAAAACTGGGATTGATATTTTTGCTCTTTTATTTTTACTTAAAGTACAATAACTTTTACCATTTTAATTTGTTTTAATAGTATATTGACAGTATTGTTTTCTTTCAAAAATCCACTTAATTTTCTTTACCCTATTATTAAAATGGTAATTGACAAAAAAACTACATTGTCACCAGAAGAGCAATACAAAATGTACAAGTGATATATTAAAATCATCTTTCCAGCTTGAATTTTAATGATGCATTGGGGCAACAATTTTGTGAGAAACATCTTCACCCTTAAATAAAGATTTTCATAATTTCTTACCTGTGTGCTAATTAGATATCACCTTGTTTTCACATTAAACAGACTTCCACATGAGAAAGCAGCAAGGATGCAGTGGCGTTAATGTTTCCTGGTGTCAACCTGTATTATTTCAGTAGACATTGAAATGAGGATGCATCTTGCTGCCTTTCCAATGAAGCAAGTTTAATTTAGTAATAGGTGAAAAACCATCCCTACAAAGGTGTTAATCAGAGACTTGGCTTTGTGGACACTTTTCAGAGAACAAATTTGTTAGCATAAAAATAAAGCCAGAAAATGAAGAGCTGATTAATCACGCAATTTGATTTTTTTGCCAGCATATTTCTTTTTCTCTGCAACCCACTGCTAAATTGTGCTTCCTAGATGTTTTTATAAAATCACTGAATCAAATCTAACTCTGATTACATCAGAGAAGGCCAGGTACCCTACACCATAACAGGGGATATGAAATTTGACTTGTCTACTTAAAGATCACCAAAATCTGATAACAAGGTCAATTAGGTCCCTGGGTGGGATTGAACCAACAACCTTTCGGTTAACAGCCGTACATACTAACTGATTTCGCCACAGAGACACTTTGCAAAAGTTCATACTGACAAAGGCTAATAAGCATTCATCTAAAACGTTTCCTAGAAAAACTTTAAAAAGTCAATAATCTGGAGAGTTTTTGTAAGATGTTTCTTCCATCAACCAACGAAGAAACACATTGGTACTTTCCCATGATGAGTGAGTGCTTCAGGATCTCTTGCACTTACATGTGCAGCAGAGTACTGCAATGGAAGCATGCTGGGCCCATAACCCAGAGGTAGGCAGATTGAAACTATCCTCTGCTATATGCATTTTTTTTGTTAATTAAAGTAATCCAAAACTGGGATTGATATTTTGGCTCTTTTATTTTTACTTAAAGTACAATAACTTTTACCATTTTATTTTGTTTTAATAGTATATTGACAGTATTGTTTTCTTTCAAAAATCCACTTCATTTTCTTTACCCTATTATTAAAATGGTAATTGACAAAAACAAACTACATTGTCACCAGAAGAGCAATACAAAATGTACAAGTGATATATTAAAATCATCTTTCCAGCTTGAATTTCAATGATGCATTGGGGCAACGATTTTGTGAGAAACATCTTCACCCTTAAATAAAGATTTTCTTAATTCCTTACCTGTGTGCTAATTAGATATCACCTTGTTTTCACATTAAACAGACTTCCACATGAGAAAGCAGCAAGGATGCAGTGGCGTTAATGTTTCCTGGTGTCAACCTGTATTATTTCAGTAGACATTGAAATGAGGATGCATCTTGCTGCCTTTCCAATGAAGCAAGTTTAATTTAGTAATAGGTGAAAAACCATCCCTACAAAGGTGTTAATCAGAGACTTGGCTTTGTGGACACTTTTCAGAGAACAAATTTGTTAGCATAAAAATAAAGCCAGAAAATGAAGAGCTGTTTAATCACTCAAATGGATTTTTTTGCCAGCATATTTCTTTTTCTCTGCAACCCACTGCTAAATTGTGCTTCCTAGCTGTTTTTATAAAATCACTGAATCAAATCTAACTCTGATTACATCAGAGAAGGCCAGGTACCCTACACCATAACAGGGGGTTTGAAATTTTGACTTGTCTACTTAAAGATCACCAAAATCTGATAACAAGGTCAATTACGTACCTGGGTGGGATTGAACCACCAACCTTTTGGTTAATAGCCGTACACACTAACTGATTGCGCCACAGAGACACATTGTGAAAGTATATACTGACAAGGGCTAATAAGCATTCATCTAAAACGTTTCCTAGAAAAACTTTAAAAAGTCAATAATCTGGAGAGTTTTTGTAAGATGTTTCTTCCATCAACCAACGAAGAAACACATTGGTACTTTCCCATGATGAGTGAGTGCTTCAGGATCTCTTGCACTTACATGTGCAGCAGAGTACAGCAATGGAAGCATGCTGGGCCCATAACCCAGAGGTAGGCAGATTGAAACTATTCTCTGCTATATGCATTTTTTTTGTTTGTTAATTAAAGTAATCCAAAACTGGGATTGATATTTTGTCTCTTTTATTTTTACTTAAAGTACAATAACCTTTACCATTTATTTTGTTTTAATAGTATATTGACAGTATTGTTTTCTTTCAAAAATCCACTTCATTTTCTTTACCCTATTATTAAAATGGTAATTGACAAAAACAAACTACATTGTCACCAGAAGAGCAATACAAAATGTACAAGTGATATATTAAAATCATCTTTCCAGCTTGAATTTCAATGATGCATTGGGGCAACGATTTTGTGAGAAACATCTTCACCCTTAAATAAAGATTTTCGTAATTTCTTACCTGTGTGCTAATTAGATATCACCTTGTTTTCACATTAAACAGACTTCCACATGAGAAAGCAGCAAGGATGCAGTGGCGTTAATGTTTCCTGGTGTCAACCTGTATTATTTCAGTAGACATTGAAATGAGGATGCATCTTGCTGCCTTTCCAATGAAGCAAGTTTAATTTAGTAATAGGTGAAAAACCATCCCTACAAAGGTGTTAATCAGAGACTTGGCTTTGTGGACACTTTTCAGAGAACAAATTTGTTAGCATAAAAATAAAGCCAGAAAATGAAGAGCTGTTTAATCACGCAATTTGATTTTTTTGCCAGCATATTTCTTTTTCTCTGCAACCCACTGCTAAATTGTGCTTCCTAGATGTTTTTATAAAATCACTGAATCAAATCTAACTCTGATTACATCAGAGAAGGCCAGGTACCCTACACCATAACAGGGGGTATGAAATTTGACTTGTCTACTTAAAGATCACCAAAATCTGATAACAAGGTCAATTACGTCCCCGGGTGGGATTGAACCACCAGCCTTTTGGTTAATAGCCATACATACTAACTGATTGCGCCACAGAGATACTTTGCAAAAGTTCATACTGACAAAGGCTAATAAGCATTCATCTAAAACGTTTCCTAGAAAAACTTTAAAAAGTCAATAATCTGAAGAGTTTTTGTAAGATGTTTCTTCCATCAACCAACGAAGAAACACATTGGTACTTTCCCATGATGAGTGAGTGCTTCAGGATCTCTTGCACTTACATGTGCAGCAGAGTACTGCAATGGAAGCATGCTGGGCCTATAAGCCACAGGTAGGCAGATTGAAACTATCCTCTGCTATATGCATTTTTTTTTGTTAATTAAAGTAATCCAAAACTGGGATTGATATTTTGTCTCTTTTATTTTTACTTAAAGTACAATAACTTTTACCATTTATTTTGTTTTAATAGTATATTGACAGTATTGTTTTCTTTCAAAAATCCACTTCATTTTCTTTACCCTATTATTAAAATGGTTATTGACAAAAACAAACTACATTGTCACCAGAAGAGCAATACAAAATGTACAAGTGATATATTAAAATCATCTTTCCAGCTTGAATTTCAATGATGCATTGGGGCAACGATTTTGTGAGAAACATCTTCACCCTTAAATAAAGATTTTCGTAATTTCTTACCTGTATGCTAATTAGATATCACCTTGTTTTCACATTAAACAGACTTCCACATGAGAAAGCAGCAAGGATGTAGTGGCGTTAATGTTTCCTGGTGTCAACCTGTATTATTTCAGTAGACATTGAAATGAGGATGCATCTTGCTGCCTTTCCAATGAAGCAAGTTTAATTTAGTAATAGGTGAAAAACCATCCCTACAAAGGTGTTAATCAGAGACTTGGCTTTGTGGACACTTTTCAGAGAACAAATTTGTTAGCATAAAAATAAAGCCAGAAAATGAAGAGCTGTTTAATCACGCAATTTGATTTTTTTGCCAGCATATTTCTTTTTCTCTGCAACCCACTGCTAAATTGTGCTTCCTAGATGTTTTTATAAAATCACTGAATCAAATCTAACTCTGATTACATCAAAGAAGGCCAGGTACCCTACACCATAACAGGGGGTATGAAATTTGACTTGTCTACTTAAAGATCACCAAAATCTGATAACAAGGTCAATTAGGTCCCTGGGTGGGATTGAACCACCAACGTTTTGGTTAATAGCCGTACATACTAACTGATTGCGCCACAGAGACACTTTGCAAAAGTTGATACTGACAAAGGCTAATAAGCATTCATCTAAAACGTTTCCTAGAAAAACTTTAAAAAGTCAATAATCTGGAGAGTTTTTGTAAGATGTTTCTTCCATCAACCAACGAAGAAACACATTGGTACTTTCCCATGATGAGTGAGTGCTTCAGGATCTCTTGCACTTACATGTGCAGCAGAGTACTGCAATGGAAGCATGCTGGGCCCATAACCCAGAGGTAGGCAGATTGAAACTATCCTCTGCTATATGCATTTTTTTTTGTTAATTAAAGTAATCCAAAACTGGGATTGATATTTTGGCTCTTTTATTTTTACTTAAAGTACAATATCTTTTACCATTTTAATTTGTTTTAATAGTATATTGACAGTATTGTTTTCTTTCAGAAATCCACTTCATTTTCTTTACCCTATTATTAAAATGGTAATTGAAAAAAACAAACTACATTGTCACCAGAAGAGCAATACAAAATGTACAAGTGATATATTAAAATCATCTTTCCAGCTTGAATTTCAATGATGCATTGGGGCAACGATTTTGTGAGAAACATCTTCACCCTTAAATAAAGATTTTCTTAATTCCTTACCTGTGTGCTAATTAGATATCACCTTGTTTTCACATTAAACAGACTTCCACATGAGAAAGCAGCAAGGATGCAGTGGCGTTAATGTTTCCTGGTGTCAACCTGTATTATTTCAGTAGACATTGAAATGAGGATGCATCTTGCTGCCTTTCCAATGAAGCAAGTTTAATTTAGTAATAGGTGAAAAACCATCCCTACAAAGGTGTTAATCAGAGACTTGGCTTTGTGGACACTTTTCAGAGAACAAATTTGTTAGCATAAAAATAAAGCCAGAAAATGAAGAGCTGTTTAATCACTCAAATGGATTTTTTTGCCAGCATATTTCTTTTTCTCTGCAACCCACTGCTAAATTGTGCTTCCTAGCTGTTTTTATAAAATCACTGAATCAAATCTAACTCTGATTACATCAGAGAAGGCCAGGTACCCTACACCATAACAGGGGGTTTGAAATTTTGACTTGTCTACTTAAAGATCACCAAAATCTGATAACAAGGTTAATTACAGACCTGGGTGGGATTGAACCACCAACCTTTTGGTTAACAGCCGTACACACTAACTGATTGCGCCACAGAGACACATTGCGAAAGTATATACTGACAAGGGCTAATAAGCATTCATCTAAAACGTTTCCTAGAAAAACTTTAAAAAGTCAATAATCTGGAGAGTTTTTGTAAGATGTTTCTTCCATCAACCAACGAGCAGAGGACAGTTTCAATCTGCCTACCTCTGGGTTATGAGCCCAGCATGCTTCCATTGCTGTACTCTGCTGCACATGTAAGTGCAAGAGATCCTGAAGCACTCACTCATCGTGAGTGCTTCAGGATCTCTTGCACTTACATGTGCAGCAGAGTACAGCAATGGAAGCATGCTGGGCTCATAACCCAGAGGTAGGCAGATTGAAACTATCCTCTGCTGTATGCTTTTTTTTTTTGTTAATTAAAGTGATCCAAAACTGGGATTGATATTTTGGCTCTTTTATTTTTACTTAAAGTACAATAACTTTTACCATTTTAATTTGTTTTAATAGTATATTGACAGTATTGTTTTCTTTCAAAAATCCACTTCATTTTCTTTACCCTATTATTAAAATGGTAATTGACAAAAACAAACTACATTGTCACCAGAAGAGCAATACAAAATGTACAAGTGATATATTAAAATTATCTTTCCAGCTTGAATTTCAATGATGCATTGCGGCAACGATTTTGTGAGAAACATCTTCACCCTTAAATAAAGATTTTCTTAATTCCTTACCTGTGTGCTAATTAGATATCACCTTGTTTTCACATTAAACAGACTTCCACATGAGAAAGCAGCAAGGATGCAGTGGCGTTAATGTTTCCTGGTGTCAACCTGTATTATTTCAGTAGACATTGAAATGAGGATGCATCTTGCTGCCTTTCCAATGAAGCAAGTTTAATTTAGTAATAGGTGAAAAACCATCCCTACAAAGGTGTTAATCAGAGACTTGGCTTTGTGGACACTTTTCAGAGAACAAATTTGTTAGCATAAAAATAAAGCCAGAAAATGAAGAGCTGTTTAATCACACAATTTGATTTTTTTGCCAGCATATTTCTTTTTCTCTGCAACCCACTGCTAAATTGTGCTTCCTAGATGTTTTTATAAAATCACTGAATCAAATCTAACTCTGATTACATCAGAGAAGGCCAGGTACCCTACACCATAACAGGGGGTATGAAATTTGACTTGTCTACTTAAAGATCACCAAAATCTGATAACAAGGTCAATTACGTCCCTGGGTGGGATTGAACCACCAACCTTTTGGTTAATAGCCATACATACTAACTGATTGCGCCACAGAGATACTTTGCAAAAGTTCATACTGACAAAGGCTAATAAGCATTCATCTAAAACGTTTCCTAGAAAAACTTTAAAAAGTCAATAATCTGGAGAGTTTTTGTAAGATGTTTCTTCCATCAACCAACGAAGAAACACATTGGTACTTTCCCATGATGAGTGAGTGCTTCAGGATCTCTTGCACTTACATGTGCAGCAGAGTACTGCAATGGAAGCATGCTGGGCCCATAAGCCAGAGGTAGGCAGATTGAAACTATCCTCTGCTATATGCATTTTTTTTGGTTAATTAAAGTAATCCAAAACTGGGATTGATATTTTGGCTCTTTTATTTTTACTTAAAGTACAATAACTTTTACCATTTATTTTGTTTTAATAGTATATTGACAGTATTGTTTTCTTTCAAAAATCCACTTCATTTTCTTTACCCTATTATTAAAATGGTAATTGACAAAAACAAACTACATTGTCACCACAATACAAAATGTACAAGTGATATATTAAAATCATCTTTCCAGCTTGAATTTCAATGATGCATTGGGGCAACGATTTTGTGAGAAACATCTTCACCCTTAAATAAAGATTTTCTTAATTCCTTACCTGTGTGCTAATTAGATATCACCTTGTTTTCACATTAAACAGACTTCCACATGAGAAAGCAGCAAGGATGCAGTGGCGTTAATGTTTCCTGGTGTCAACCTGTATTATTTCAGTAGACATTGAAATGAAGATGCATCTTGCTGCCCTTCCAATGAAGCAAGTTTAATTTAGTAATAGGTGAAAAACCATCCCTACAAAGGTGTTAATCAGAGACTTGGCTTTGTGGACACTTTTCAGAGAACAAATTTGTTAGCATAAAAATAAAGCCAGAAAATGAAGAGCTGTTTAATCACTCAAATGGATTTTTTTGCCAGCATATTTCTTTTTCTCTGCAACCCACTGCTAAATTGTGCTTCCTAGCTGTTTTTATAAAATCACTGAATCAAATCTAACTCTGATTACATCAGAGAAGGCCAGGTACCCTACACCATAACAGGGGGTTTGAAATTTTGACTTGTCTACTTAAAGATCACCAAAATCTGATAACAAGGTCAATTACGTACCTGGGTGGGATTGAACCACCAACCTTTTGGTTAATAGCCATACACACTAACTGATTGCGCCACAGAGACACATTACGAAAGTATATACTGACAAGGGCTAATAAGCATTCATCTAAAACGTTTCCTAGAAAAACTTTAAAAAGTCAATAATCTGGAGAGTTTTTGTAAGATGTTTCTTCCATCAACCAACGAGCAGAGGATAGTTTCAATCTGCCTACCTCTGGGTTATGAGCCCAGCATGCTTCCATTGCTGTACTCTGCTGCACATGTAAGTGCAAGAGATCCTGAAGCACTCACTCATCGTGAGTGCTTCAGGATCTCTTGCACTTACATGTGCAGCAGAGTACAGCAATGGAAGCATGCTGGGCTCATAACCCAGAGGTAGGCAGATTGAAACTATCCTCTGCTGTATGCTTTTTTTTTTTTGTTAATTAAAGTGATCCAAAACTGGGATTGATATTTTGGCTCTTTTATTTTTACTTAAAGTACAATAACTTTTACCATTTTAATTTGTTTTAATAGTATATTGACAGTATTGTTTTCTTTCAAAAATCCACTTCATTTTCTTTACCCTATTATTAAAATGGTAATTGACAAAAACAAACTACATTGTCACCAGAAGAGCAATACAAAATGTACAAGTGATATATTAAAATTATCTTTCCAGCTTGAATTTCAATGATGCATTGCGGCAACGATTTTGTGAGAAACATCTTCACCCTTAAATAAAGATTTTCTTAATTCCTTACCTGTGTGCTAATTAGATATCACCTTGTTTTCACATTAAACAGACTTCCTCATGAGAAAGCAGCAAGGATGCAGTGGCGTTAATGTTTCCTGGTGTCAACCTGTATTATTTCAGTAGACATTGAAATGAGGATGCATCTTGCTGCCTTTCCAATGAAGCAAGTTTAATTTAGTAATAGGTGAAAAACCATCCCTACAAAGGTGTTAATCAGAGACTTGGCTTTGTGGACACTTTTCAGAGAACAAATTTGTTAGCATAAAAATAAAGCCAGAAAATGAATAGCTGTTTAATCACTCAAATGGATTTTTTTGCCAGCATATTTCTTTTTCTCTGCAACCCACTGCTAAATTGTGCTTCCTAGCTGTTTTTATAAAATCACTGAATCAAATCTAACTCTGATTACATCAGAGAAGGCCAGGTACCCTACACCATAACAGGGGGTTTGAAATTTTGACTTGTCTACTTAAAGATCACCAAAATCTGATAACAAGGTCAATTACGTACCTGGGTGGGATTGAACCACCAACCTTTTGGTTAATAGCCGTACACACTAACTGATTGCGCCACAGAGACACATTGTGAAAGTATATACTGACAAGGGCTAATAAGCATTCATCTAAAACGTTTCCTAGAAAAACTTTAAAAAGTCAATAATCTGGAGAGTTTTTGTAAGATGTTTCTTCCATCAACCAACGAAGAAACACATTGGTACTTTCCAATGATGAGTGAGTGCTTCAGGATCTCTTGCACTTACATGTGCAGCAGAGTACAGCAATGGAAGCATGCTGGGCCCATAACCCAGAGGTAGGCAGATTGAAACTATCCTCTGCTATATGCATTTTTTTTTGTTAATTAAAGTAATCCAAAACTGGGATTGATATTTTGTCTCTTTTATTTTTACTTAAAGTACAATAACTTTTACCATTTATTTTGTTTTAATAGTATATTGACAGTATTGTTTTCTTTCAAAAATCCACTTCATTTTCTTTACCCTATTATTAAAATGGTAATTGACAAAAACAAACTACATTGTCACCACAATACAAAATGTACAAGTGATATATTAAAATCATCTTTCCAGCTTGAATTTCAATGATGCATTGGGGCAACGATTTTGTGAGAAACATCTTCACCCTTAAATAAAGATTTTCTTAATTCCTTACCTGTGTGCTAATTAGATATCACCTTGTTTTCACATTAAACAGACTTCCACATGAGAAAGCAGCAAGGATGCAGTGGCGTTAATGTTTCCTGGTGTCAACCTGTATTATTTCAGTAGACATTGAAATGAAGATGCATCTTGCTGCCCTTCCAATGAAGCAAGTTTAATTTAGTAATAGGTGAAAAACCATCCCTACAAAGGTGTTAATCAGAGACTTGGCTTTGTGGACACTTTTCAGAGAACAAATTTGTTAGCATAAAAATAAAGCCAGAAAATGAAGAGCTGTTTAATCACTCAAATGGATTTTTTTGCCAGCATATTTCTTTTTCTCTGCAACCCACTGCTAAATTGTGCTTCCTAGCTGTTTTTATAAAATCACTGAATCAAATCTAACTCTGATTACATCAGAGAAGGCCAGGTACCCTACACCATAACAGGGGGTTTGAAATTTTGACTTGTCTACTTAAAGATCACCAAAATCTGATAACAAGGTCAATTACGTACCTGGGTGGGATTGAACCACCAACCTTTTGGTTAATAGCCATACACACTAACTGATTGCGCCACAGAGACACATTACGAAAGTATATACTGACAAGGGCTAATAAGCATTCATCTAAAACGTTTCCTAGAAAAACTTTAAAAAGTCAATAATCTGGAGAGTTTTTGTAAGATGTTTCTTCCATCAACCAACGAGCAGAGGATAGTTTCAATCTGCCTACCTCTGGGTTATGAGCCCAGCATGCTTCCATTGCTGTACTCTGCTGCACATGTAAGTGCAAGAGATCCTGAAGCACTCACTCATCGTGAGTGCTTCAGGATCTCTTGCACTTACATGTGCAGCAGAGTACAGCAATGGAAGCATGCTGGGCTCATAACCCAGAGGTAGGCAGATTGAAACTATCCTCTGCTGTATGCTTTTTTTTTTTTTGTTAATTAAAGTGATCCAAAACTGGGATTGATATTTTGGCTCTTTTATTTTTACTTAAAGTACAATAACTTTTACCATTTTAATTTGTTTTAATAGTATATTGACAGTATTGTTTTCTTTCAAAAATCCACTTCATTTTCTTTACCCTATTATTAAAATGGTAATTGACAAAAACAAACTACATTGTCACCAGAAGAGCAATACAAAATGTACAAGTGATATATTAAAATTATCTTTCCAGCTTGAATTTCAATGATGCATTGCGGCAACGATTTTGTGAGAAACATCTTCACCCTTAAATAAAGATTTTCTTAATTCCTTACCTGTGTGCTAATTAGATATCACCTTGTTTTCACATTAAACAGACTTCCTCATGAGAAAGCAGCAAGGATGCAGTGGCGTTAATGTTTCCTGGTGTCAACCTGTATTATTTCAGTAGACATTGAAATGAGGATGCATCTTGCTGCCTTTCCAATGAAGCAAGTTTAATTTAGTAATAGGTGAAAAACCATCCCTACAAAGGTGTTAATCAGAGACTTGGCTTTGTGGACACTTTTCAGAGAACAAATTTGTTAGCATAAAAATAAAGCCAGAAAATGAATAGCTGTTTAATCACTCAAATGGATTTTTTTGCCAGCATATTTCTTTTTCTCTGCAACCCACTGCTAAATTGTGCTTCCTAGCTGTTTTTATAAAATCACTGAATCAAATCTAACTCTGATTACATCAGAGAAGGCCAGGTACCCTACACCATAACAGGGGGTTTGAAATTTTGACTTGTCTACTTAAAGATCACCAAAATCTGATAACAAGGTCAATTACGTACCTGGGTGGGATTGAACCACCAACCTTTTGGTTAATAGCCGTACACACTAACTGATTGCGCCACAGAGACACATTGTGAAAGTATATACTGACAAGGGCTAATAAGCATTCATCTAAAACGTTTCCTAGAAAAACTTTAAAAAGTCAATAATCTGGAGAGTTTTTGTAAGATGTTTCTTCCATCAACCAACGAAGAAACACATTGGTACTTTCCAATGATGAGTGAGTGCTTCAGGATCTCTTGCACTTACATGTGCAGCAGAGTACAGCAATGGAAGCATGCTGGGCCCATAACCCAGAGGTAGGCAGATTGAAACTATCCTCTGCTATATGCATTTTTTTTTGTTAATTAAAGTAATCCAAAACTGGGATTGATATTTTGTCTCTTTTATTTTTACTTAAAGTACAATAACTTTTACCATTTATTTTGTTTTAATAGTATATTGACAGTATTGTTTTCTTTCAAAAATCCACTTCATTTTCTTTACCCTATTATTAAAATGGTAATTGACAAAAACAAACTACATTGTCACCACAATACAAAATGTACAAGTGATATATTAAAATCATCTTTCCAGCTTGAATTTCAATGATGCATTGGGGCAACGATTTTGTGAGAAACATCTTCACCCTTAAATAAAGATTTTCTTAATTCCTTACCTGTGTGCTAATTAGATATCACCTTGTTTTCACATTAAACAGACTTCCACATGAGAAAGCAGCAAGGATGCAGTGGCGTTAATGTTTCCTGGTGTCAACCTGTATTATTTCAGTAGACATTGAAATGAAGATGCATCTTGCTGCCCTTCCAATGAAGCAAGTTTAATTTAGTAATAGGTGAAAAACCATCCCTAC